>NC_088223.1:84379327-84631629 GCF_036934945.1 Oncorhynchus masou masou | reverse complement strand
TCAAAATTTGTAATCATTCTCTGAATTTAAAATCTGTCATTCTCTGGATTTATGGTGGTTTCAAGACATTTGGTAACTCTGAAAAAAAAAGATTGAATCATGATATCAGTGATCTTCAGGTCGGAGCTCTAGATAGAGGCCTGAGATCCCGACTTAGAATTCCGAGTTGGATGACCGTTCAAAACGTTTTTCTGAGATTTCCAAGTTCCGAGTTTCCAGTTGTTTTGAATGCGGCAGAAGTCATACTGGATTGACAGCATGGCCAATGTATTCAACTTTTTCTGTCTCATGGTGTAGAATGTTTATCCTGTTAAGCTTGGAAAAGAGAGCCGTACTTGGACCACACACACTCTCTGCTGAATAACAGGCTAGTGATTGCTTTGCAACGCTTGCAGTAGGCCACTGATTCATTCCAAACCACTCATTGTTGAATTTGTTGTGTAACGTTTATGTCCAATGGCCGATGAGCACCGATACATATTATCTGTTGACATGTTGACATGATCAGTCCAGTCAAGGCTATGGTAGATATAACGTGATTTAACATAGTTTTATCTGTGGCCAATGACCTCAAGCCTTCTTGGATGGGCACTTCTAATGTAAATCTATAGCAGCACCCAAGGGGCTTGAATTTTCGAGCTCTCCCTGTAGATTTTGATGTGACGTAGTGTCCCCATGAGTGACAGAACACTGACCAATCACAACTTGAGAGCATTACCAACCCCTACGCTCTGTATTTTCCACTGGCTGCCCCACCACCACAGAAAGCTCTGAGCTAGGCTGAAACACCTGCATTTTGGAGCTGCCTTACTCAAGAAAGAAACAAGGAGATGATGTTTGTATGCGGCTTTATTAACTCAATAATAATGTGTTTACATTGTTTGCAAACTGATATAAGACACGTACTGTATTAATGCCAAGATAACATGCAAAACAGGCAAAAATATATATATATACAGTATATATACAGCTCTGCCCCACCTGCCTTGAATGACGGGTCGACACTGGCATTTCTATCTCCAAAACGTTTTTGTAGAGAACATCGCTATGATGTGAAAATATCTGATGTGATTGGTCAAAACCAACATATTTCATACAGTAACTTTTGACTTGCCAAGGATTCCAGCACTCTGTTCCAGATGTGCTTTGATAATGAGTGCTGATTAGTGCAAATCTTTAAGAATTAATCCCAGATTAACTCCTGAAATGGATCAATGCAACCAACAATAGCCATTAATATCATAAGCTCTTACGTTCACTCAATATGATTTGAGTCGTCAGCTTTTGCAGTTCAAACAAAAACGTCTCTCATATTATATGAGAGTATGGGATACTTATACAAAAAGAGTATTACACTATACGTATAAAGAGCAAAATGAATTCAGAGCCATTAAGAATTCTAATTACAGTGGCAAGAAAAAGTATGTGAACCCTGTGGAGTTACCTGGATTTCTGCATACATTTGTAATAAAATTTGACCTGATCTTCATCTTAGTCACAACAATAGAAAAACACAGTGTGCTTAAACTAATAACACACAAATTATTGTATTCAAACATTCATAGTGTAGGTTGGAAAAAGTATGTGAACCCCTAGGCTAATGGCTTTTCCAAAATCTAATTGGAGTCATGAGTCAGCTTACCTGGAGTCCAATCAATGAGACGAAATTAGAGATGTTAGTTAGAGCTGCTCTGCTCTATAAAAAACACTCACAAAATTATTTGAGTTTGCTATTCACAAGAAGCATTGCCTGATGTGAACCATTCCCCGAACGAAATAAGATCTCAGAAGACCTAAGATCAAGAATTGTTGACTTGCATAAAGCTGGAAAGGGTTACAAAAATATCTCCAAAAGCCTTGATGTTCATCTGTCCATGGTAAGACAAAATGTCTATAAATGGAGAAAGTTCAGCACTGTTGCTACTCTCCCTAGGAGTGTCCATCCTGCAAAGATGACTGCAAGAGCACAGCATAGAATTCTCAATGAGGTTAAGAGGAATCCTAGAGTGTCAGCTAAAGACTTACAGAAATCTCTGGAACATGTTAACATCTCTGCTGAAGGGTCTACAATATGTAAAACACTAAACAAGAATGGTGTTCATGTGAGGACACCACGGAAGAAGCCACTGCTGTCCAAAAAAACCATTGCTGTACGTCTGAAGTTAACAAAAGAGCACCTGGATGTTCCACAGCACTTCTGGAAAAATATTTAGTGGACAGATTAAACTAAAGTTTAGTTGTTTGGAAGAAACACACAACACTATGTGTGCAGAAAAAAAGACACGCACAACAACATCAAAACCTCATCCCAACTGTAAAGTATGGTGGAGAGAGCATCATGGTTTGGGGCTGCCTCAGGGCCTGGACAGTTTGCTATCATCGTCGGATAAATGAATTCCCAAGTTTATCAAGACATTTTGCAGTAGAATGTAAGGCTATCTGTCCGCTAATTGAAGCTCAACAGAAGTTGTGTGATGCAACAGGAAAACGACAGAAGAAAAAACGCCTTCTGGGGTGGCCCAGTCAGAGTCCTGACCTCAACCCGATTTAAAATACTGTGGCATGACCTCTAGAGCGGTTCACACTAGACATCCTTATAATATTGCTCAACTGAAACAGTTTTGTAAAGATGATTGGTCCAAAATTCCTCCTGATAGTTGGGCAGGTCTGATCCGCAACTACAGAAAACGTTTGGTTGAGTTCTCTGCTGCCAATGACTGGAACGAACTACAAAAAACACTGAAACTGGAAACACTTATCTCCCTCACTAGCTTTATTAAGCACCAACTGTCAGAGCAGCTCACAGATTACTGCACCTGTACATAGCCCACCTATATTTTAGCTCAAACAACTACCTCTTTCCTTACTGTATTTAATTAATTAATTAATTTTGCTCCTTTGCACCCCATTATTTTTATTTCTACTTTGCACATTCTTCCATTGCAAATCTACCATTCCAGTGTTTTACTTGCTATATTGTATTTACTTTGCCACCGTGGCCTTTTTTTGCCTTTACCTCACTTATCTCACCTCATTTGCTCACATCGTATTTAGACTTGTTTATACTGTATTATTGACTGTATGTTTGTTTTACTCCGTGTCACTCTGTGTCGTTGTATGTGTCGAACTGCTTTGCTTTATCTTGGCCAGGTCGCAATTGTAAATGAGAACTTGTTCTCAACTTGCCTACCTGGTTAAATAAAGGTGAAATAAATAAAATAAATAAATAAAAGGTTATTGCTGCCAAAGAAGGGTCAACCAGTTATTAAATCCAAGGGTTCACATACTTTTCCCACCCCGCACTGTGAATGTTTACACGGTGTGTTCAATAAAGACATGAACACATATAATTGTTTGTGTATTATTAGTTTAAACAGTGTTTGTCTATTTTTGGGATTTAGATGAAGATCAGATCAAATTTTATGACCAATTAATGGAGAAATCCAGGTAATTCCAATAGGTTCACATACTGTTTCTTGTCACTGTACTTGCATGGTATTACTGAACTATCATGAGATAAATAGTGAGCTAAGAACTTATTGATGTACACAGCCCTCTATCGGTTGTTTTCTAAAATAAGCATAATTCCCATGAAAATTAATACTTCTAAGAAGTATTAATCCGTTTTGTCATTAAAGCACCTTATACCACTCACCACTGCGACTTGTATGCTCTAGTCGGCTGGCCCTCGCTACATATTCGTCGCCAGACCCACTGGCTCCAGGTCATCTACAAGTCCATGCTAGGTAAAGCTCCGCCTTATCTCAGTTCACTGGTCACGATGGCAACACCCATCCGTAGCACGCGCTCCAGCAGGTGTATCTCACTGATCATCCCTAAAGCCAACACCTCATTTGGCCGCCTTTCGTTCCAGTACTCTGCTGCCTGTGACTGGAACGAATTGCAAAAATCCCTGAAGTTGGAGACTTTTATCTCCCTCACCAACTTCAAACATGTGCTATCTGAGCAGCTAACCGATCGCTGCAGCTTTACATAGTCTATTGGTAAATAGCCCACCCATTTTCACCTACCTCATCCCCATACTGTTTTTATTTATTTACCTTTCTGCTCTTTTGCACACCAGTATCTCTACCTGTACATGACCATCTGATCATTTATCACTCCAGTGTTAATCTGCAAAATTGTAATTATTTGCCTACCTCCTCATGCCTTTTACACACAATGTATATAGACTCCCCTTTTTTTCTACTGTGTTATTGACTTGTTAATTGTTTACTCCATGTGTAACTCTGTGTTGTCTGTTCACACTGCTATGCTTTATCTTGGCCAGGTCGCAGTTGCAAATGAGAACTTGTTCTCAACTAGCCTACCTGGTTAAATAAAGGTGAAATAAAAATAAAAAATAAATTTTTAGTTTACATAATTTGAAATTTAATTATGATATTTCACTCAAAAATATGTTTAACGTAGCCACATGTGGATAAAAAAGACAGACATATACTGACAAAAAAATGTAATACAATAACATCCCTCTCTCTCTCTCTCTCTCTCTTACACACACACAAACACACAAACACACACCATCCCAACCTACTATCTGTGCAGTTTTTGGCATCAGCTGCAGTCTGGTCATGTCCTCTGTGGTGGATGCAGTTTAAAGAGGTGTGCTCAACTGCTCGCTGTGTGTGACCCACCCTGTGCCCCACCTGTTCCTCTACCCCGTGCCACGCTACACTGGCACGGCCCCCTTCCCCCCTCCCCATAACAGCTGCCACGGCAGGAGGTTGTACGAGTAAAATAAATTACAAACATCTGCAGCACACAGATTAATGGGGCAAATGATCTGTAAACTGGGCCTGGCGGTTCTCGATCTGTTCGTCCAAGCATATTGATGAGACAGAGGGAAAGGAACCGGGAACCAACAATATGACAGTCATCTCTCAAAACATGAGGCATAAAAAAATAAAGATTTTCTTCCACTTCTAGTTTGCTATGTTTTTTCCCATGAGACAATTTCATTTGTAGTCTATATAATTTCGGTCACAGCAGCCAGAATGAATACAACTTGAAATAATCCCATGTCTTTGAATAATTTTCTTATAAAATTATTATGCTGTTATGGGTGATGGATGAATCAATTCATTCAATTCACCATAAGTATTTTGAATTAGATTTTTATTTCAAATATATGTATTTCTTTTTTATTCAGTGGATACAGACTTAGCGGCACAGGATTTATCACCTATATCCCATACTGATAAATATCATTTTGAACTAGACTTACAGTACTATATTACAACCAACCCCTGTGGATAATTGCCATATAGTGACATTTAGTGAAGTCCGTTCCAATCTTTCCATGCCAGACCTCACTGCCGTCCTCAAAGTTGAGGCCATAGTTAAGGACAAGCCTATTACTTTGATTAGGACTAGTTTGTTATTGCTGTGTTAATCAGGACAGGGAACGCGATCATCAGCGGCCAGGGACCCCTGATGACTCTGCCATCTGGGCTAAAAATATCGGAAACTTTCTGAAAGCCTTAATCATAGTTGCCCTGTCAGAGGTCTCTGAGTGCTGTAGCTAGCTGCAGGGACTCTGCTGAAAGACGGACAGACAGAGGAGAACTGCTCTGAGTCTCTGGGAGTTCAGGAAGGGCCCCGTTCATCTGCTGATAAAGGCTGGTGTGCTCGCTTGCTGTGGCTAGCCGTTTGCTTACCTCCAGCCAGCCCTCGGTGTGGAAGAGGAAATTGAATAATAAGCTCATCTGGAGATCTGCTTTCAAGTGGGGAACATGTGCTCCCAGGGCCCAGAATGTAGGTCATTTTTAAAACGCTAATCAGGCAGCATGCAGCCAGGGTGCTGGTGCAATGGAAGAAAATATAACAGGCATCGACTGTTTTGTTTTTTGTATATTATTTTATTTGGTGTGAGGGGGGTAGTGCTTCATATCTTTTCTGACAGTCTTGTCTTCCCCTTCCCATTGTCTTTCACAGACGACTATGCTTAAAAGGCAAACTTGGTGATTGGAGGATATGCACATCCAGAATGCATACACAGATACCACCTTCATCTCATACGACAGAAAACAGAGAAATGGTAATATTACATCCTGTCAAAACATCCACTCCTCTTTCAATGTATGAATAGGTGTCATTGCATATCACCAATACTGTCAATGGCATTGTACAACAAGCAAAGCAAACAGTTGAGTGTCAAGGGGACAGAAATGCAGGTAAAGCCCCTGAACCTAAACATATCTTAGTAAATAAAGGTCAAGAGGGGGTTGACTAGTATAGTTGGAGGAGGAAAAGAACTGTAGAATCAGTATGGATCCTGCGGGAAGAATCATGTCCTTGGTTGCACCAGACGCAGGGGGAGAACATAGAGATCCTATTAAATTACTAGAGGGGTTATGCCATAAACCCTCAAAGTTCCAGAATGTGGTGAAAATGGCAGCCATATCAGTCAAGGACAAAATCCAAACCAGTTTAATTGGAATGAATGGCAATAGAGGCATAATCCTGATTTTACTTATGCAGGAAAAGATTGTCTGTTTACTAAAACATATGATGCAGAATGATTTCACCTATGGAAATGAGCATTGGAGAGTTTAAAGGTCAAGTTAACATGGTCTTTATTAAATTCAGCACATGCAGAGGGTGCGATAAAGCTGCAGTCAGACAGGGTCCTTTCACCTGACGTCATCACACCGCCTCACCCTCACTCCCTCTGATTCCAATCATGGGACTCAGGTCTGGTGATGGTTGCATTAGTTCTGCACCACTGGCTACAGACACCGCTCCTGCATAGTTATGGTACCTTTCACTAGTCATATTCCTCTCTATAAAGACTCTCCAGAATTACTTTCCCTCCCAATATCAGGATTATGGCAGGTGGAGAAGAGTCTCTTGCCCTCAGATGATTTGGAAAAGACAGATTTGGATGAAAGGCAAAGCTCAGCGCAGAGTGGAAATTATCTTCAGAGATATATTTTAAAGTAGTTCGATTTTTTTAATCAATCTTATTTAATGTTAGAGACAAACAAAGCCAAATTAGCAGTCTGGTAACGTGAAAATCAGAGCCCAGAACAAATGGGTCACAAAGCCAAATTATATTTAAAAAATATACTGTATATTCTTTGGCTTTCAAAACAACACAGTTCCATTCATTTTTCCAACTCTCAAGAAAATGTCACTATAATTATCCTAGTGGCGTTGAGTACTGTAAGTGTTCAGAAAAAGCCTTGTGTTCTCAGTCTAGAATGACCCCTCTCCTTTAACTCGGCTTCATCACAATTATATTGTTTTGAGAGAAACAAGGACACAGAACATTTGTAGAGCTTACAGACTTACAGACTATCTCTCTGTTGTTGTTTTCCTCAGAGACAGACATTGAATCTATTTCACCCAGTAAAGTAATACGCTCTGACATACTTTGAAAACAAAATACACTAAAGTCTAATTATTTACAGTAGACAAACATAGCTTTTTAAAATATATTCTCAAAGCTATCGGCTCCAATGAACATAAGATTGCTTGTGCAATTGATAGGAATTTAGTCATGAAATAATAACATATTGATTTCTGTTGATGCAATTGCATTCATGGCTTTCCATTGCCAAATGTCCAATGGAAGGTAAATCATTAGGCGCCCATCTGGGTAGAACCCAGCTGACATAATGAATGTTGATTATTTTCAAATGATTTCATACAACATTAAACCCAGAGATGGAGAGTTCGCACTGGGGCCTGGTGGGATGTTAGGATACAAACATATTAGTTTACATCTCAGAGTGCCAGAGAGAAAGAGCGAGTCAGGACTCAGGAGAAAGTCTAGCATGTCCTCACACTCATCCAGGCCATATAATAAGAGCATTTGGCTAGGTTTTAGAACGGTCGCCATGTTAGCGCATTTATGCTTGAAAATGTGGTAACAATATAAGAGCGCCTCCGACAACTCCTTATCAAATGACCCGCTGTAAACAAGCAAACAGAGCAGTGAATTTAACAGATGTTTTCATTGATTAGCGTTCAGGATAATGTGTATCCAAGTCGGTACTTTGTTGTGGTGTCAACAAATTGCATATCTGCTTTCACTGGACATCTTCATAGGTTTGGAAAACTGTTGGTAAATTTCTTCAACAAATGATCAGGTCTATATAATTATCAAATATACATTAGTACTGGAAAGAATGCACAGATTCCTTGTTTAAGTATTACAATTGTCCTTTAGTAATACAAATGTAGGCAGACGTTGTACAGTATATGGTAGCTCTCCCCAGGTTCTGCAGAATGTCTAAGACATCCTGTAACTCATATAGCCTCCCCAGTCCTCCTTGCGTGAGTTTCCCTGGCAACAACATTTTAATAAATCTAACCTTCCCCTGGCAGAAGAAACCATCTTGTCAGCAATTAAAAGCTCAAGTTTCGGTTTTGACCGAAACTTGACCTGGATCACAAGTCACGACAAGGTGAACGAGTCCAAGCAACTGCTGACAGGTGGCTGTTTTCATCAGGCCTGTGGCAGCCTTGTGTTCCCAGAAAACCAGTCGTATTCTCAGAATCTCAGATAGCCAGGTGTGGCCCAGACAGGAGGAGTGTGAATGAACATAGGCGGTTTCCACCTTCTGATAGTGTCTGAAGGGCACAACACTCAAAACAGGTGTTAACACACACAGAGGTCTCCTAAAGAGGAGACCTTACAGTTTATCATAACACAATTTATTAACCCTTTAAAAGGCATGAGGCCTTGGTTTACCCCTCTTCAAAACTATCAGAAATAAACAGCACAACGCAGAAGCATCAATCATCATTTAGCAACAGCAATGGAAGAGAAAGTGGAGCTCTCGGAACAGTCAGACAGAAACCGTAATGGCCCACTTTAAATGACTCTGCAAACATCCATTCACACTGTATGTCTGACTATCTTTATCACTGTTAATCACCTGCTCCACTTTACAGTAGGAGTACAATTATTGATGATGCACAGACTTCTAGTGAAATGAAGATTGCAGAAATTACAAGCTAACTTTCTTTTGTCCTTTATCCTTTTATCAAACAGTGATTGAATGGAATTGCCTGTTAGTAAAAGATGTGTGTCTTGGTATACGTGTCTGTGTTTCTTTCTTTTTTTCTTTCTTTCTGTTTTTGTGAGAGGGTGGTCTATAGGTTGTAGAAATATGTAACATAGGTCGATATTTTAACAGCTTGATAAAGACCCTAGATAAGTTTGTTTTGGCTGTGAAAGGAAATATGGACTAAAAAGTCTCATTAAAATGTTCATGAATTATGAATTATAGAAGTATTAATAACGTCTGTTTTTAGTCTCCACCTTGGAGTCAGCCACTGCAGCCTCTTCAACATTTATCTTTCACGCCCAATCCCCCTGACAATACAGAAATGTCTGCTCAATTGTCAAATGAGGACAATGCATCCAGAATAACTCAACTTCTTATGATATTGCCATTACAATAGCCCTAGCCTTTTGGGGGACTTAAGCTCAAGCTTTTTATGGTACAAATAACAAAGTTTTAGACTTCATTTCCTGCAATTATAAAATTGTTCGCAAGGGTTGCCTTCCAGAGAGACATCAGCGATTGTAACATTCTTTGTTTCACGGAAACATGGCTCTCTCGAGATATGTTTTCGGAATTGGTTCAGCCACCGGGCTTCTCCATGCTTCGTGCCGACAGAGATAAACACCTCTCTGGGAAGAGGAAGAGCGGGGGTGTATGCATTATGATTCACAACTCATGGTGTAATCGTAACAACATACAGGAACTCAAGACCTTCAGTTCACCCAACCTAGAATTCCTTACAATCAAATGCTGGCCATTTAGCCTACCAAGAGAATTCTCGTCAGCTATAGTCACAGCTGTGTACATTCCCTGTCAAGCGAACACCAAGACGGTTCTCAAGGAACTACACTAGACTCTATGTAAACTGGAAACTATATATCCGGAGGCTGCATTTATTGTAGCTGGGGATTTTAACAAAGCAAATTTGAGAACAAGGCTACCTAAATTCTATCAGCATATTGATTGCACGACACACAGGGCTAATACACTTGACCACTGCTACTCTAACTTCTGCATTGCATACAAAGCCCTCCCTCACCCTCCGTTCGGCAATTCCGACCACAACGCCATCTTGCTCATTCCTTCGTACAGGCAGAAACTCAAACAGGATGTACCAGTGACAAGAACCATTCAACGCTGGTCTGACCAATTGTTGAAGGAATTCTAAATTCCTCTGTTTTAATTCCCAATCAAAATTAAACACTCTGTCAATGCATTAAGGGTTTGTAAGACCCTTATTTTATAAGAATGGACAGAGCCCCGGTCTTAAAAGTCAGGTAACAGCCTTTAATTCAAGAGAGTACTACCTTCATACACATTTTACCACAGGTTATAACCTGAAAATGACGTCAGCGTTTTCTAAATGTTCCGTCTCTTCTTGACACTGGTAGAAAGGCCCTATAGTTCTCAAGCCTTCCCTCCTCGCCTAGAGCCAAGGTCAGTCAGTGTACATTAGCATTCTAGACAATCTGGAGATAGTCCGTCCCTGCCATCTGGAGATAGTTCATTCATTTGTACCAAGGCATTGTTCTAAACTCCTGACTACATTATATACAATTGAAAATGGGAGCAAGAGAGAAAATTCATACATGTACAGTAACATAATAGTCTTTTAATTCATCCTGATTGAAATGTATACATAATTAGTCATTATAGATCAAATTCCCTTAACACCAATCGAAAGCTACATTTCAAGATTGTTTTGAACACGCGGACTGGACCATGCTCCAGTCAGAGAACAACATTGACCTATGCGCCGACTCAGTGAGTGCATTTATAAAGAAGTGCATTGGAGTTGTTGTACCCACCATGATTATTAAAACCTACCCTAACCAGAAACTGTGGCTGGATGGCGATATTTGCCCAAAACTGAAAGGGTGATCCACTGCACTTAACCATGGAAAGCGGTCTAGAAATATGGCTGAATATAAACAGTGTAGTTATCCCCTCCGCAAGGCAATCAAGCAAGTGAAATGCCTGTACAGGGAAACGGTGGAGTCGCAATTCAATGGCTCAGACACGAGACATATGCAGCAGGGTCTACAGGAAATCACGGACTACGAAAAACATAACAGCCATGTCACTGACATCGACATCACGCTTCCAGACAAACTAAACACTTTCTTTGCCCGCTTTGAGGATAATACTGTGCCACCGTTGCGGCACGCTAACAAAGACTGTGTCCCCCCTCTCCTTCTCCATGGCAGACGTGAGTACAACATTTAAACTTGTTAACACTCGCAAGGCTGTTGGCCCAGACGGCATCCCTAGCCGCATCCTCAGAGCATGTGCAGACCAGCTGTCTGGTGTGTTTATGAACATATTTAATTGCTCCCTATCCCAGTCTGTTGTCCCCACATGCTTCAAGATGGCTACCATTGTTCCTGTACCCAAGAAGGCAACAATAACTGAACTAAATGACTTACACCCAGTAGCACTCACTTCTGTCATCATGAAGTGCTTTGAGAGGCTAGTCAAAGATCATATCACCGCCACCTTACCCGCCACCCTAGACCCACTTCAGTTTGCAGATGACGCAATCGATGATGACAGATGACGCAATCGCTATCACAATGCATGCTGCGCTATCCCATCTGGACAAAAATAATACCTATATAAGAATGCTGTTCATTGACTGCAGCTCAGCATTCAACACCATAGTACCCTCCAAGCTCATTATCAAGCTGGAGGCCCTGGGTCTCAACCCCGCCTTGTGCAATAGGGTCCTGGACTTTCTGACTGGACGCCCACAGGTGGTGAAGGTAGGAAACAACATCTCCACTTTGCTGACCCTCAACACTGGGGCCCCACAAGGGTGTGTGCTCAGCCCTCTCCTGTACTTCCAGTTCACCCACGACTGTGTGATCATGCACGTCTCAAACTCAATCATCAAGTTTGCAGACGACACAATTGTAGAGGGCTTGATCACCAACAACGACGAGACAGCCTACAGGGAGGAGGTGAAGGCACTCGGAGTGTGGTGTCAGGAAAACACTTTCACTCAATGTCAACAAAACAAAGCGATGATCGTGGACTTCAGGAAACAGCAGAGGGAGCAACCCCCCTATCCACATCGAAGGGACAGCAGTGGAGAAGGTGGAAAGTTTTAAATTCCTGGTCTACATGTCACAGACAAACTGAAATGGCCCACCCACACAGACAGTGTTGTGAAGAAGGTGCAATAGCTCCTCTTCAACCTCAGGAGGCTTGGGAAGGCCACCAAAAATTCTACAATTCAGACATTTCCATCCCCAATTACAACATTTTCCGTCAAGAAAGAACTGCTAAGGGGGCGGAGTTGCAATCTACTGCAGAGATCTGTCATACTATCCAGGTCTATGTCCAAACAGTTCGAGCTTCTACTTTTAAAAACCCATCTCTCAAGAAATAAGTCCCTCACTGTTGCTGCTTGTTATAGACCCCCCTCAGCTCCCAGCTGTTCCCTGGACACCGTATGTGAATTGATTGCCCCCCAACTATCGTCAGAATTCGTACTGTTAGGTGACCTAAACTGGGATATGCTTAACACACTGGCCGTCCTACAATCTAAGCCAGATGCCCTCAATCTCACACAAATTATCAATGAACCTACCAGGTACAACCCCAAATATGTAAACGTAGGCACCCTCATAGATATCATCCTGACCAACTTGCCCTCCAAATACACCTCTGCTGTTTTCAACCAGGACCTCAGCGATCACTGCCTCATTGCCTGCATCTGTTATGGGTCCACGGTCAAACGTCAACCCCTCATCACTGTCAAACGCTCCCTAAAACACTTATTTGAGCAGACCTTTCTAATCGACCTGGCTATCAATACCAACCTCATCCTGTCGGTAGAGGACACCTGGTTGTTCTTTAAAAGTGCTTTCCTCACCATCTTAAATAAGCATGCCCCTTTGAAAAAATGTAGAACTAAGAACAGATATATCCCTTGGTTTACTCCAGACAAAACATCCTGTGGCATACTGCACTAGCATCGAATAGTCCCCATGATATGCAACTTTTCAGGGAAGTCAGAAACCAATATGCACAGTCAGTTAGGATAGCAAAGGCTAGCTTTTTCAAACAGAAATTTGCATCCTGCAGCACTAATTCCAAAATGTTTTGGGACACTGTAAAGTCCATGGAGAATAAGAGCACCTCCTCCCAGCTGCCCACTGCACTGAGGCTGGAAACACTGTCACCACCGATAAATCCACGATAATTGAGAATTTCAACAAGCATTTCTCTACGGCTGGCCATGCTTTCCACCTGGCTACCCTTACCCCGGCCAACAGCTCTGCACCCCCCCGCAGCAACTGGCCCAAACCCCTTCCGCTTCTACTTCACCCAAATCCAGACAGCTGATGTTCTGATAGAGCTGCAAAGTCTGGAACCCTACAAATCAGCTGGGTTAGACAATCTGGACCCTCTCTTCCTAAAATTATCCACCGCCATTGTTACAACCGCTATTACTAGTCTGTTTAACCTCTCTTTCGTATCGTCTGAGATTCCTAAAGATTGGAAAGTGGCTGCAGTCATCCCCCTGTTCAAAGGGGGAGACACTATTTGATCCAAACTTTTACAGACCTATATCCATCCTGCCATGCCTTTCTAAAGCCAAGTGAACAAACATATCACAGACCATTTTGAATCCTACCGTACCTTCTCCACTATGCAATCCGGTTTCCGAGCTGGTCACGTGTGCACCTCAGCCACGCTCAAGATACTAAACAATATCATAACCGCCATTGATAAAAGACAGTACTGTGCAGCCGTCTTCATTGACCTGACCAAGGCTTTCGACCAAGGCTTTCGACTGTCAATAACCGTATTCTAATCTGCAGACTCAACAGCCTTGGTTTTTCTAATGACTACCTCGCCTGGTTCACTAACTACTTCTCAGATAGAGTTCAGTGTGTCAAATCGGAGGGCTTATTGTCCGGACCTCTGGCAGTCTCTATGGGGGTGCCACAGGGTTCAATTCTCAGGCCGACTCTTTCTCTGTATATATCAATGATGTCGCTCTAGCTGCTGGTGATTCCCTGATCCACATCTACGCAGACGACACCATTCTGTATACATCTGACCATTGGACACTGTGGTCTCTGCCTCCTTCTTTCCACTCCTCTCCTCTTTTGACCTCACCCTCTCACCTTCCCCCTACTCACAAGGCAGGCAATACGCTCAACCTCATCTTTACTAGATGCTGTTCTTCCACTAACCTCATTGCAACTCCCCTCCAAGTCTCCGACCACTACCTTGTATCCTTTTCCCTCTCGCTCTCATCCAACACTTCCCACACTGCCCCTACTCGGATGGTATCGCGCCGTCCCAACCTTCGCTCTCTCTCCCCCGCTACTCTCTCCTCTTCCATCCTATCATCTCTTCCCTCTGCTCAAACCTTCTCCAACCTATCTCCTGATTCTGCCTCCTCAACCCTCCTCTCTTCCCTTTCTGCATCCTTTGACTCTCTATGTCCCCTATCCTCCAGGCCGGCTCGGTCCTCCCCTCCCGCTCCGTGGCTCGGCGACTCATTGCGAGCTCACAGAACAGTGCTCCGGGCAGCCGGCGGAAATGGAGGAAAACTCGCCTCCCTGTGGACCTGGCATACTTTCACTCCCTCCTCTCTACATTTTCCTCCTCTGTCTCTGCTGCTAAAGCCACTTTCTACCACTCTAAATTCAAAGCATCTGCCTCTAACCCTAGGAAGCTCTTTGCCACCTTCTCCTCCCTCCTGAATCCTCCTCCCCCTCCCCCCCCCTCCTCCCCTCTCTGCAGATGACTTCGTCAACCATTTTGAAAAGAAGGTCGACGACATCCGATCCTCGTTTGCTAAGTTAAACGACACCGCTGGTTCTGCTCACACTGCCCTACCCTGTGCTCTGACCTCTTTCTCCCCTCTCTCTCCAGACGAAATCTCGCTTCTTGTGACGGCCGGCCGCCCAACAACCTGCCCGCTTGACCCTATCCCCTCCTCTCTTCTCCAGACCATTTCCGGAGACCTTCTCCCTTACCTCACCTCGCTCATCAACTCATCCCTGACCGCTGGCTACGTCCCTTCCGTCTTCAAGAGAGCGGGAGTTGCACCCCTTCTGAAAAAACCTACACTCGACCCCTCCGATGTCAACAACTACAGACCAGTATCCCTTCTTTCTTTTCTCTCCAAAACTCTTGAACGTGCCGTCCTTGGCCAGCTCTCCCGCTATCTCTCTCAGAATGACCTTCTTGATCCAAATCAGTCAGGTTTCAAGACTAGTCATTCAACTGAGACTGCTCTTCTCTGTATCACGGAGGCGCTCCGCACTGCTAAAGCTAACTCTCTCTCCTCTGCTCTCATCCTTCTAGACCTATCGGCTGCCTTCGATACTGTGAACCATCAGATCCTCCTCTCCACCCTCTCCGAGTTGGGCATCTCCCGGCGCGGCCCACGCTTGGATTGCGTCCTACCTGACAGGTCGCTCCTACCAGGTGTCGTGGCAAGAATCTGTCTCCTCGCCACGCGCTCACCACTGGTGTCCCCCAGGGCTCTGTTCTAGGCCCTCTCCTATTCTCGCTATACACCAAGTCACTTGGCTCTGTCATAACCTCACATGGTCTCTCCTATCATTGCTATGCAGACGACACACAATTAATCTTCTCCTTTCCCCTTCTGATGACCAGGTGGCGAATCGCATCTCTGCATGTCTGGCAGACATATCAGTGTGGATGACGGATCACCACCTCAAGCTGAACCTCGGCAAGACGGAGCTGCTCTTCCTCCCGGGGAAGGACTGCCCGTTCCATGATCTCGCCATCACGGTTGACAACTCCATTGTGTCCTCCTCCCAGAGCGCTAAGAACCTTGGCGTGATCCTGGACAACACCCTGTCGTTCTCAACTAACATCATGGCGGTGGCCCGTTCCTGTAGGTTCATGCTCTACAACATCCGCAGAGTACGACCCTGCCTCACACAGGAAGCGGCGCAGGTCCTAATCCAGGCACTTGTCATCTCCCGTCTGGATTACTGCAACTCGCTGTTGGCTGGGCTCCCTGCCTGTGCCATTAAACCCCTACAACTCATCCAGAACGCCGCAGCCCGTCTGGTGTTCAACCTTCCCAAGTTCTCTCACGTCACCCCGCTCCTCCGCTCTCTCCACTGGCTTCCAGTTGAAGCTCGCATCCGCTACAAGACCATGGTGCTTGCCTATGGAGCTGTGAGGGAACGGCACCGCAGTACCTCCAGGCTCTGATCAGGCCCTACACCCAAACAAGGGCACTGCGTTCATCCACCTCTGGCCTGCTCGCCTCCCTACCACTGAGGAAGTACAGTTCCCGCTCTGCCCAGTCAAAACTGTTCGCTGCTCTGGCCCCCAATGGTGGAACAAACTCCCTCACGACGCCAGGACAGCGGAGTCAATCACCACCTTCCGGAGACACCTGAAACCCCACCTCTTCAAGGAATACCTAGGATAGGATAAAGTAATCCTTCTCACCCCCCCTTAAATGATTTAGATGCACTATTGTAAAGTGGCTGTTCCACTGGATGTCAGAAGGTGAATTCACCAATTTGTAAGTCGCTCTGGATAAGAGCGTCTGCTAAATGACTTAAATGTAAATGTAATGTAACAAACCTCCAACCGAGCTTCAATGCCATACAACACTCCTTCCGTGGCCTCCAACTGCTCTTAAATTCTAGTAAAATGAAATGCATTCTCTTCAACCTATCGCTGCCCGCACCCGCCCGCTTAACTTGCATCACTACTCTGGACAGTTCTGACTTTGAATATGTGGACAACTCTAAATACTTAAACTTGCCTTCCAGACTCATATTAAGCATCATATTAAGCATCTCCAATCCAAAATTACATCTTGAATCGGCTTCCTATTTCACAAGAAAGCCTCCTTCACTTATGCTGCCAAACACACCCTCGTAAAACTGACTGTCCTACCAATCCTTGACTTTGGCGATGTCATTTACAAAATAGCCTCCAACACTCTACTCAACAAATTGGATGCAGTCTATCATAGTGCTATCCGTTCTGTCACCAAAGCTCCATATAATACCCACCACTGCGATCTATATGCATACCCACTACTGCGATCTATGCTATGCTATGCTATGCTATGCACTATGCTTTGCTTGGTAAGCTTCGCCTTATCTCAACCCATTGGTCACCATAGCAACACCCAGCATAGCGCGCACTCCAGCAGGTATATTTCACTGGTCATCCACAAAGCCAACACCTCAGTTGGCTGCCTTTCCTTTTTTCACCTTTATTTAACCAGGTAGGCTAGTTGAGAACAAGTTCTCATTTGCAACTGAGACCTGGCCAGATAAAGCAAAGCAGTGTGACACAGACAACAACACAGAGTGTTACGGATACAGTTATCCTGTGTGTGTGTGTGTATCCTGTGTGTGTGTTTCTTTTCTCTCCTTCTCCCCTCACAGGTGAAAATCATCACTCCCCAATCAACCATCAATCAGAAGACACACCTCCTCATATTTCCTAAACCTATCACAGTTCTTTCCCCATGGTTTAAAAACCCCATCATTTGTTTGTTCTAGAGCTCAGCTCAGCTCAATCTCTGTAAATGCCATGTCTGTAGGTCTCTGTGTTTCACTCTCGCTTTGTGTCGTAACCTCTCTTTTGTTTAAGCACCTCATAGCACTTTGTCATCACCTGTGAGTATTGTTTTTGGTTATGGTGTTTGTGTTTTTGTTGCTGGTGGGAAAAGGGGAAACCAAGACAAGTCGCCCATGGGCATACACTACCCGTAGGTGAACTTTGTTAAATACACTAGTTAGAACTGGGCGGACCACCCACTGTATTTTTGGTTAGTTAGTTAGCTGTTGTTAAAGTAGGCTAGTCTAGCTTAGGGGTGTTTTTGAATACTTATTGTTTCTTTCCTTGGGTCCAGCTCAGCCCCTTTTCCTGCTCCCCCCATTACCGTGTGTTTATAAATAAACCTAGAGTTTGACGGTAGATTTCAGTTGTCGTGCTTATTTCGTTCACACTTTTCCTTTGTCACAATAATAATTTGCATGAGTTATGTTACGAGTCTCATTACCATCCCCCCTAGACTGTCGGGCCAAAAGGGATTCGTAACACAGAGTTACACATGGAGTAAACAATACACAAGCCAATAACACAAACAAGTCAATGACACAGTAGAAAAAAAGAAGGTCTATATGCAGTGTGTGCAAAAGGCATGAGGAGGTAACTGCACCGCCCTCAACCGCAAGGCTCTCCAGAGGGTGGTGCGGTCTGCAAAACGCATCACTGGGGCCAAACTACCTGCCCTCCACGACACCTACAGCACCCGATGTCACAGGAAGGCCAAAAATATAATCAAGGACAACAACCACCCGAGCCACTGCCTGTTCACACTGTTATCATCCAGAAGGCGAGGTCAGTACAGGTGCATCAAAACTGGGACTTCTATCTCAAGGCCATCAGACTGCTAAACATCAATCACCAACTCAGAGAGGCTGCTGCCTACATTGAGACTTAATCACTGGACACTTTAATAAATTGATCACTAGTCACTTTAAACAATGCCACTTTAAATAATGCCACTTTAATAATGTTTACATATCTTACATTACTCATATTACATGTATATACTGTATTTTATACCATCTATTGCACCTTGCCTATGCCGCTCGGCCATCGCTCATTCATATTCTTATATGTACGTACTCTCATTCACCCCTTTAGATTTGTGTGTATAAGGTAGACGTTGTGGAATTGTTAGATATTACTGCACTGTCAGAACTAGAAGCACAAGCATTTTGCTACACACGCATTAACATCTGCTAACCATGTGTATGTGACCAATACAATTTGATTTGATATTGATCAGGGATATTGACAGCGATTTTGACAGGGATATTAACAACGGAAATGTATAAGTGATATTGACATGACATGTTTTGAATGTCTGGTGACGTCCCTTGCAGTTACTATCATCATGGGTACTTTTAATAATTGTTTTTTTTGTTCTAGTTTTACAGCATTCAACCCAAATAATCTGAATCGAAAACCGTTATTCTTTTTTATAATCAAAACCGAAACAATCTCAAAAAGCACTAATCGCTCAGCACTACTACACGGGGACTGTGGAAGACTGTTCACAGTGCTACATGATTTTGAAAGTGGCATACATTAATCACAAAGAAAGTTGTCTCCTGTATTTATTCAGTTAATGACATCATCAAAATGGTATAAGAACAGGGCCAACCCGGCTAGCACATTTGGTTCCTAGGAAGTTGTGGGAACGTATGTTTTCGGTTTCCCACTGGTTCTGGGAATGCAGCCATAAGTTTCCTGAGAACGAAAGTGAAAATTTCGCCTGTTCTGGGAAAGTTAATCATTACGCTGCAGGAATATTTCGCCTGTTCTGGGAAACAGTGACAGTGACAGTGACAGTGTCATGACGTTGGCCTGTTGGGGCAGGTTTATGACCCCCATAAATACATTTTCTCTCTTTTCCCTTTTCTCTCTCTCTACTTTATAGTTGACTCTTGGAAAGCCTTTGTTAACATAGAGTCTGGGAACATCAAAAGGTGGGAAACGGAACCATATTTCGGTAATCCAACCAGTTGAAAATATGCATTGGTACTTCATGAATATGATGTCAGATCAGTTGTTTTCTGAGACATTACTACTAATGATAGTATGACATAAGCTGTATCTTGGAAAATCTACACATTCTAGTTATCAGATTCACATGGAATTGTTGTGCAATTTAAATCTTTAAATATGAAACTATTTGTGAAAAGATTAAATGTAATTTAGCCTCTTAATGAGAGAACGGTTTGTCATAGAGTAAACTCTGCTCACTAAGAAGCCCCGCCCAAGTGAACAGACATTGGTTGTAAACTATGAAACACGCCCTTCACTTCACCACGATATAAGCCCGTTGACAAAAATCCAACTTTGTGTTCCGAGGACGAGAGGACGACTGTCCCCACGTTGAATGGACAAAATTAAGAACCTAACGAAATTACCATTGAATTTCAACGTGAAGATGACAATCAACACACTGAAAGGATGAATTACGACTATACCAGAAAGAATATAGCATGACCTTAAAGTATGGAAACTTGGTATAAACTCCGAACTCTTATTCACTAAAGAAGTGATACCTCCTAGCCGATTGAGTTAGCCGCAGCAACTGTAAATGTGGGCTAGGAGAGGACGGACAAAGGATCCATTCTACCACGCTCCAGTTCAGCACTAGACAAGAGATCCATGCTGGACAACCCAGCCTTCTATCTACGACCAACCTACCAAAGCGCAGCTCAGAGTAAATATTTATTGCATTTTCCTTTTCCAAATGGGCAGTTATTTAGAATGCATAAGATTCTGAATTTACGATAGCATAGCTTTCCCCTTTGTTCTTCAGTCCTCCCGCGCTTTCATTCAAGCCCAACCCCCTCTCTTTGTGTAACCAGCCGTCATAACGGTTCCGTCCACCAGGGATGTTTTCCGTGTGTGACCCATCCTGTGTATGTGTAATTCTGTGTGATTGTTTAGGTATTTAGTAAATAAATAATTAAACCAAATGTTGTATTGCTGATTCAACTTGTTAGCCAGGGTTCATGAAAATAACCAAGAATTTACAACTTTCTGATGAGACTGAATAAGGTGACGATTAAATATTGACTGCTATTAAGGTAAAAGATTACCAGGTCCTTAAGAGTTTATTCGGAAAGTAACAGCTCTATAAACATGACAGGGATATTGACAGATTTATTGATTATGGATTTTGATCAGAGATATTTATCAGAGATATTGACAAATATAGACAGGGATTTTGATCAGGGATATCAGGGATATTGACAGAGATATTTATCAGATCTTGATCAGGGATATTGAAAGATATAATGACATGGATATTGATCAGGGATATTGACGGGCATTGATAAGGAATATTGATCAGGGATATTGATTAGGGATATTGAGCAGGGATATTGATAGGGATATTGATCAGGGATATTGACAGGGATATTGATCAGGGACATTGAAAGAGATATTGATCATGGATTCTGATCAGGAATATTGATTAAGGATGTTGACAGAAATATTGATCAGGGACTTTACAGGGATGTTGATCAGGGATATTGAAAGACATAATGACAGGGATATTGATCAGGGATATTGATGGGATATTGATGAGGAATATTGATCAGGGATATTGATCAGAGAAATTGACAGAGATATTGATCAGGCATATTGATCAGGGACATTGACTGGGATATTGATAGAGATATTGATCAGGGATATTGACAGAAATTTTTATCAGCAATATTGATATTGAAAGAGATATTGATCAGGGATTCTGATCGGGAATATTGATTAAGGATGTTGACAGAAATATTGATCAGGGACTTTACAGGGATGTTGATCAGGGATATTAATCAGGGATATTGATCAGGGATATTGATCAGGGATATTGAAATATGTAATGACAGGGATATTGATCTGGGATATTGATAAGGAATATTGATCAGGGATATTGACAGAGATATTGATCAGGGATAATGACAAAGACATTGATCAGGGATATTGATCAGGGATATTGATAAGGAATATTGATAAGGAATATTGATCAGGGATATGGACAAAGACATTGATCAGAGAAGTTGACAGAGATATTGACAGGGATGTTGACAGAGATATTAATCCGGGATATTGATCATGGATATTGACAGGGTTATTTGCAGGGAAATTGATCAGGGATATTGATCAGGCATATTGACAGAGATATTGATCAGGGATATTGACAGAGATATTGATCAGGGATGTTGACAGAGATATTGATCAGGGATATTGACAGAGATATTGATTAGGGATGTTGACAGAGATATTGACAGGGAAATTGATCAGGGATGTTGACAGAGATATTGACAGGGAAATTGATCAGGGATATTGACAGAGATATTGATCAGGGATATTGACAGAGGTATTGATCAGGGATATTGACAGAGATATTGATCAGGGATATTGACAGAGGTATTGATCAGGGATATTGACAGAGATATTAATCCGGGATATTGATCATGGATATTGACAGGGTTATTTGCAGGGAAATTGATCAGGGATATTGACAGGGAAATTGAACAGGGATATTGACAGAGATATTGATCAGGGATATTGATCAGGGATGTTGACAGAGATATTGACAGGGAAATTGATCAGGGATATTGACAGAGATATTGACAGGGATCTTGACAGAATTTTTTTTCAGGGATGTTGGTCAGGGATTTTGATCTGGGATATTGACAGAGATAGTGACATGAATATTGACAAAAATACTGACAGAGATATTGACAGGGATATTGATCAGGCCTATTGATATTGATATTGATCAGGGATATCGACAGTGATTTTGCCAGAAATATAGACAGAGATATTGACATAAATATTGACAGGGATAGTGACACAGATATTGAAATGGATATTGACAGGGTTATTGACATTGATATTGACAGAGATAATGACAGGGATTGACATTAATGGTGTGAAAGTACAATAGCCGGCACATTTCCAGAAAGTATGCACGATGCACACAACAAAAATGTCTCTATTATATTGTGTCTCCTCTGTCTGCTCAGCACATTTGTCCTGAACTCAGACATGTATAGAACATACATTCATCATCTACACGTCTGCTTCCAGGCCCAATTACATCAGCAAGTTCAGCTGGGTGAGAAGGTCACGTGACCAAGGTCAAAATTGCCCTCGCTAGAAGCCTGTGTTTCAGACATAAGGAATTGGATGGCTGCAAACTTTATACTTTTAAACTCGGACAAAACAGAGATGCTTGTTCTAGGTCCCAAGAAACAAAGAGATCTTCTGTTGAATCTGACAATTAATCTTGTATGGTTGTACAGTCGTCTCAAATAAAACTGTGAAGGACCTCGGCATTACTCTGGACCCTGATCTCTCTTTTGAAGAACATATCAAGACCATTTCAAGGACAATATTCCTGATCAGAATCCATGATCAATATCTCTTTCAATGTCCCTGATCAATATCCCTGTCAATATCCCTGATCAATATCCCTATCAATATCCCTGCTCAATATCCCTAATCAATATCCCTGATCAATATTCCTTATCAATGCCCCGTCAATATCCCTGATCAATATCCATGTCATTATATCTTTCAATATCCCTGATCAAGATCTGATAAATATCTCTGTCAATATCCCTGATATCCCTGATCAAAATCCCTGTCTATATTTGTCAATATCTCTGATAAATATCTCTGATCAAAATCCATAATCAATAAATCTGTCAATATCCCTGTCATGTTTATAGAGCTGTTACTTTCCGAATAAACTCTTAAGGACCCTGATCTCTCTTTTGAAGAACATATCAAGACCATTTCAAGGACAGCTTTTTTCCATCTACGTAACATTGCAAAAATCAGAAACATTCTGTCCAAAAATGATGCAGAAAAATTAATCCATGCTTTTGTCACTTCTAGGTTAGACTACTGCCATGCTCTACTTTCCGGCTACCTGGATAAAGCACTAAATAAACTTCAGTTAGTGCTAAACATGGCTGCTGGAATCCTGACTAGAACCAAAAAATTTGATCATATTACTCCAGTACTAGCCTCCCTACACTGGCTTCTTGTCAAGGCAAGGGCTGATTTCAAGGTTTACCTGCTAACCTACAAAGCATTACATGGGCTTGCTCCTACCTATCTCTCTGATTTGGTCCTGCCGTACATACCTACACGTACGCTACGGTCACAAGACGCAGGCCTCCTAATTGTCCCTAGAATTTCTAAGCAAACAGCTGGAGGCAGGGCTTTCTCCTATAGAGCTCCATTTTTATGGAACGGTCTGTCTACCCATGTAAGAGATTCAAACTCGGTCTCAACCTTTAGGTCTTTACTGAAGACTCATCTCTTCAGTGGGTCATATGATTGAGTGTAGTCTGGCCCAGGAGTGGGAAGGTGAACGGAAAGGCTCTGGAGCAACGAACCGCCCTTGCTATCTCTGCCTGGCCGGTTCCCCTCTTTCCACTGGGATTCTCTGCCTCTAACCCTATTACAGGGGCTGAGTCACTGGCTTACTGGGGCTCTTTCATACCGTCCCTGGGAGGGGTGCGTCACCTGAGTGGGTTGAGTCACTGATGTGATCTTCCTGTCTGGGTTGGCGCCCCCCCCCCCCTTGGGTTGTGCCGTGGCAGAGATCTTTGTGGGCTATACTCGGCCTTGTCTCAGGATGGTAAGTTGGTGGTTGAAGATATCCCTCTAGTGGTGTGGGGCTGTGCTTTGGCAAAGTGGGTGGGGTTATATCCTTCCTGTTTGGCCCTGTCCGGGGGTGTCCTAGGATGGGGCCACAGTGTCTCCTGACCCCTCCTGTCTCAGCCTCCAGTATTTATGCCGCAGTAGTTTATGTCTCGGGGGGCTAGGGTCAGTTTGTTATATCTGGAGTACTTCTCCTGTCTTATCCGGTGTCCTGTGTGAATTTAAGTATGCTCTCTAATTCTCTCTTTCTTTCTCTCTCTCGGAGGACCTGAGCACTAGGACCACGCCTCAGGACTACCTGGCATGATGACTCCTTGCTGTCCCCAGTCCATCTGGCCTTGCTGCTGCTCCAGTTTCAACTGTTCTGCCTGCGGCTATGGAATCCTGACCTGTTCACCGGACGTGCTACCTGTCCCAGACCTATTATTTGACCATGCTGGTCATTTATGAACGTTTGAACATCTTGGCAATGTTCTGTTATAATCTACACCCGGCACAGCCAGAGGAGGACTGGCCACCCCTCATAGCCTGGTTCCTCTCTAGGTTTCTTCCTAGGTTTTTGCCTTTCTAGGGCGTTTTTCCTAGCCAATGTGCTTCAACACCTGCATTGCTTGCTGTTTGGGGTTTTAGGCTGGGTTTCTGTACAGCACTTTGAGATATCAGCTGATGTAAGCAGGGCTTTATAAATACATTTGATTTGATTTGATCATGCAGTTCCAGCAGGACTTTTACGTGAACAAAGAGAGCACAGCAGGAAAGCTCTCTCTCTGTGACGACTCCCCCATCCTAAGTGAACCTGGTCACACCTCTTCAAACTGTCCTGCAGACGAGAATAGTGCCCCCCCAGCACTGAACACACCCAGGTCCCACAGCTTCACTGCTCCTCCATCACTGAGAGGGATACGTTCACAGAGCTGGAAAGAGACATGGTGGAGCTCAGAGAGCTAGTCTACACAATCCAGACAGAAAACCCCCACAAAACAGATCAGCACAACAACCCCCCCAACAAGACCCGTAGGGCAGAAAGTGGAGATGGATGGCTATCTTAGAGAGCTGGCTGCTTTACGAACTGAGGTGAGAGAATGTAAAGAGGCACACATGGCACTGAAGGAGGAGGTGACAACGCTGAGGTGTGACAGAGAGCAGGAAACTCCCCTGGAGAAGCCAGCAGAACAGCCCACCTTATAACCGGACCACAACCTCAACGCCACAATGGGACAGACAACACAGGACCCACCAACCCAACAAAATCTACCCCCTCCTAACAGCCCCCCTCTCAGCTCCCCTGATAGCTCTCTTGACAACCCCCACACATCCACTGAGGACACACAAAAGCCAGAGATTGTGCTCCTCATTGACTCAAATAGCAAATACATTCAAGAGGAGCAACTTTTTCCCAAACACGAAGTGGCTAAACTCTGGTGCCCAAACACTAGGCATGCCCTGGAGCTGTTGTCAGAGGACAGACTAGGGTCCCACAGCCACATCACAATTCACATAGGCACAAACGACCTGAGGGCCCAGCAGGAAAGGGTGGCCACAGCACTCAAGGGAGTGATTGAAAATGCTTCTTCCACTTTCCCAAATGCACAAGTGTTTATCTCCACCCTGCTACCACAAAAGTACTTTCACACTGGCACCATACAACGGGTGATGCCAGCATTTCACGAGACTGTGCCTCAAAATGTAATGTCGACCTGGCCCACCACTCAACCCTGGACTTGAACAGACTTTACGACCAGGTCCACCAAACTACCAGATGTGAAACAGGGAAGAGACTCAGGGGGTATGCTAATTTGGTATAGAGCAGACCTAAACCACTCTATTAAATTAGTCAAAACAGGAACATTTTACATCTGGCTAGAAATTAATAAGGAAATGATCTCAACAGAGAAAAATGTTGTCATGTGTGCTACCTTTATCCCCCCAATAGAATCCCCATACTTTAATGATGACAGCTCCTCCATCCTAGAGAGGGAGATCAACAATTTCCAGGCCCAGGGACATGTACTAGTCTGTGGCGACCTAACTGTCAGAACAGGACAAGAACCTGACAACCTTAGCACAGATGGGGACAAACCTGGGGGTGACAGCATTCCCATATGCCCCATATCTGAGGGTTAACATACTTAAATGTCTTACTCACATCAGCCATGGAGAAGGAGAGCCCATAGTCCTTGGTAGCAGGCCACGTCGGTGGCACTGTGCTATCGTCAAAGCGGGTGAAGAAGGTGTTTAGCTTGTCCGGAAGCAAGACGTCAGTGTCCACGACATGGCTGGTTTTTCCTTTGTCATCCGTGATTGTCTGTAGACCCTCCTGCATACCTCTTGTGTCAGAGCAATTGAATTGTGACTTCACTTTGTCTCTATACTGACGTTTAGCCTTGCCTTAAGGATGGAATAACTACACACCTTTGTATTCGGCCATATTCCCAGTCACCTTGCCATGGTTAAATGCGGTGGTTTGTGCTTTCAATTTCGTGTGAATGCTACCATCTATCCTCAGTTTCTGGTTAGGCTAGATTTTAATAGTCACATTGGGTAAAACATCTACTATTCACTTCCTGATAAACTCAGTCACCATATCAGTGTATTCATCAATGTTATTCTCTGAGGCTATCAGGAACATATGCCAGTCAGAATGATCAAAACAATCTTGAAGCGTGGATTCCGATTGGTCAGACTAGCATTGAATATTCCCAGCTACAATAAATGCATCCTCAGGATATGTGGTTTCCAGTTTGCATAAAGTCCAGTGAAGTTCTTTCAGGTCTATCGTGGTATCAGCTTGAGGGGGAATATACACGGCTGTGACTACTACCGAAGGTAATACGGTTGGCATTTGATTGTGAGGTATTCTAGGTTGAGTGAACAAAATAACTTGAGTTCCTGTATGTTATCACATTCACACCATGAGTAGTTAATCATTAAACATACACCCTCTCCCTTCTTCTTCTCAGAGAGAATCCAACTAGCTGTACGGATTCAGACAGTATATCCCGAGAGAGCCATGTTTCCGTTAAACAGAGTATGAAAATCCCTGATGTCTCTCTGGAAGGAAATCCTCGCCCTGACTCATCAACTTTATTATCCAGAATGAACATTAGCGAGTAATATACCCGGAAGAGGTGGGTGGTGTGCGCACCTACTGAGTTGGACTAGAAGTCCACTCCGAATACCTCTTCTCCACCGGCTGAGTTTTATATCAGGCTCTGGAATCAGTTCAATTGCCCTGAGGGGTATGATCAAAGGATCCGATTCGGGAAAGTCGTATTCCTGGTCGTATTTCTGATAATGCTGATACCAGTTACCACTGCTCTGATATCCAAAAGTTCTTCCCAGATGTATGTAATAACACAAAAAAAGTTCTGGGCTAGTAATGTAAAAAAAAAACGAAATACTGCAAAGTTGCCTAAGAGCTAAAAGCACGACTGCACTATCTGTTGGCGCCATTTTCACGTATTCATATCCAAGTCCTTATTATGGCAAGAACAGCTCAAATAAGCAACGGGAAATGGCAGTCCATCATTACTTTATGACATGAAGGTCAGTCAAAACCATCAATCGCTATAATGAAACTGGTTCTCATGAGCACCGCCAC
The DNA here is from genome assembly GCF_036934945.1 of Oncorhynchus masou masou. Lineage (NCBI taxonomy): Eukaryota > Metazoa > Chordata > Actinopteri > Salmoniformes > Salmonidae > Oncorhynchus > Oncorhynchus masou. Next base: position 84,603,753 of record NC_088223.1, on the reverse strand, counting down.
AGGAAAGGAAGACCCAAAGTTACCTCTGCTGCAGAGGATAAGATCATAGAGTTACCAGCCTCAGAAATTGCAGCCCAAATAAATGCTTCAAAGAGTTCCAGTAACAGACACATCTCAAGAGCAAATATTCAGCGACTACGTGAATCAGACCTTCAAGGTGGAATTGCTGCAAAGAATCCACTACTAAAGAAGACCAATAAGAAGAAGAGACTTGCTTGGGCCAAGAAACATGAGCAATGGTCATTAGATAGATGGAAAACCTTAGGTCTGATGATTCAAAATTTGAGATTTTTGATTCCAACCGCCATGTCTTTGTGAGACACAGAGTAGGTGAACGGATGATCTCTGCATGTGTGGTGGTTCCCAACATGAAGCATGGAGGATGAGGTCTGATGGTGTTGGAGTTTTTTGCTGGAGAACTGTCTGTGATTTATTTAGAATTCAAGGCAAACTTAACCAGCATGGCTACCACAGCATTCTGCAGCAATACGCCATCTGGTTTGCGCATAGTTTTCAACAGGACAATGATGCAACACACCTCCAGGCTGTTTAAGGGCTATTTGACCAAGAAGGAGAGAGATGGAGTGCTGCATCAGATAACCTGGCCTCCACAATCAGCCAACCTCAACCCATTTGAGATGGTTTGGGATGAGTTGGACCGCAGAGTGAAGGAAAAACAGACAAGTGCTCAAGATATATGTCGGAAAAGCATTCCAGTTGAAGCTGGTTGAAAGAATTCCAAGAGTGTGCAAAGCTGTCATCAAGGTAAATGTAGATGAAAAATATCAAATATCAAATATATTTTTGTTTAACACTTTTTTGGTTACTACATGATTCCATGTGTTATTTCAAGGTGTTGATGTCTTCACTATTATTCTACAATGTAGACAATAGTCAAAATAAAGAAAACCCCATGAATGAGTAGGTGTGTCCAAACTTTTGACTGGTACTGTACATGATCAAATACAAATTTTAGAATCAACTATTAAAGACTACTGGAACCCACTGGATTCTCCAATTACTCATATTCATCCCCCTTGGTGTTTTTACAATTTTGTTGCATTACAACCTGTAATTTAAATAGATTTTTTATTTGAATTTCATGTAATGGACATACACAAAATAGTCCAAAATGATGCGTGCATATGTTTTCACCACCCTTTGCTTTGAAGCCCCTAAATAAGATCTGGTGCAACCAATTACCTTCAGAAGTTACATAATTCGTCAAATAAAGTCCAATCAAGTGCCACATGATCTGTCACATGATCTCGGTATATATACACCTGTTCTGAAAAGCCCCAGTCAGCAACACCACTAAGTAAGCGGCACCACCAAGCAAGCGGCACCATGAAGACCAAGGAGCTCTCCAAACAGGTCGGGGACAAAGTTCTGGAGAAGCACAGATCAGGGTTGGGTTATAAAAAAATATTTATATATATCTATATATTAAAAATATATATATGAAACTTTGAACATCCCACGGAGCAACATTAAATCCATTGTTAAAAAATGGACGAATATGGCACCACAACAAATCTAGAAGAAAAAGAAACGCACACCTATATAGGTGAGGTGCTGGCTAGCGGAGTAGAAAACTTGAAAATAAAGGAGAGCCACACACTCTAGGAGCTCAGATGCAAAAATTGAATATCCAACGTTTCGACAGCCAAGCTGTCTTCATCAGGGTATACCACAACAAACCTGCCAAGAGAGGACCGCCCACCAAAACTCACAAACCAGGCAAGGAGGGCATTATTCAGAGAGGCAACAAAGAGACCAAACATAACCCTGAAGGACCTGCAAAGCTCCATAGCGGAGATTGGAGTATTTGTCCAGAGGACCACTTTAAGCCATACACTCCATGGAGCTGGGCTATACAGAAGAGTGGCCCGGAAAATTCCATTAACTAAAGAAAATATTAAGCAAACACATTTGGTGTTCGCCAAAAGGCATGTGGGAGACTCCCCAAACATATGGAAGAAGGTACTCTGGTCAGATGAGACAGAAATATTGCTTTTTGGCCATCAAGGAAAACGCTATGTCTGGCGCAAACCGAAACACCTCTCATCACCCCGAGAACACCATACCCCACCATGAAGCATGGTGGTGGCAGCATCATGCTGTGGGAATGTTTTTCATCGGCAGTGACTGGGAAACTGGTCAGAACTGAAGGAATGATGGATGGCGCTAAATACAGGGAAATTCTTGAGGGAAACCTGTTTCAGTCTCCCAGAGACTGGGACAGAGACTGGGACAGAGGTTCACCTTCCAGCAGGACAATGACCCTAAGCATACTGCTAAAGCAACACTCGAGTGATGTAAGGGGAAACATTTAAACGTCTTGGAATCTGTGGTATGACAAAGATTGCTGTACACCAGCAGAACACATGCAACTTGAAGGAGCTGGAGCAGTTTTGCCTTGAAGAATGGGAAAAAATGGCACCATTTTTGGCTAGATGTGCCAAGCTTATAGAGACATACCCCAAGAGACGTGCAGCTGTAATTGCTGCAAAAGGTGGCTCTACAAAGTATTGACTTTTGGGGGGGTGAATAGTTATGCATACTCAAGTTATCAATTTTTTTGTTTTATTTCTTGTTTGTTTCACAATAAAAATATTTTGCATCTTTAAAGTAGTAGGCATGTTTTGTAAATCAAATGATACAACCCCCCCCAAAATCGATTTTAATTCCAGGTTCTAAGGCAACAAAATAGGAAAAATGTGAAGGGGGGTGAATACTTTCGCAAGCCATTGAATGTGACCTGTTAGATGGAGAGTGAAAGAGAGAGAGAGACAATCATTTTTTACTGATTGATGATCCCCTGAAATGTTCCAGCTACTGTTGACAGACGTGTTTGAAGTCTCACAGGGAGGGAGGGACGGAGTGTGTGGCCAGAGTCACCTCTCTGGGACCAGGGGATATGCTGTGTGGAACGTGTTTATGTGTCTGAGAGGATGTGGATGTTTGTCCCTCACCTTCTACTCCCTCTGTGGAACGTCTTTCTTAAAACATATGGATCTTGGTCCCATACCACTGGCAGTTCAGAACTATCGCGGACAGTATCGACTTTTTACGAGTGGCATTCAGGGAGTGTTTTAGTCTTCAACAACAAAGTCATCTGTTCAGTGTCCCTCTGACCAGTAGATGACTGGCTCCATCACTGTCTTGAATCAGTGTTTGATAGATAAACATTTCAACTCTTCCATCCTCTAGATTCATTAGATTTATCCAGTTAGGTTAATGATCTGAATGGTTTTGAATAAAAATAATGGTGTTTACTGTTTAAGGAGACACATGGCAATTATAATGATTGTTGGGAACGGTGAAACCATTATTGTGTGTTGACCTCAAAACATCTCTTTAATCTATGTATCCACCAGATTGTTCATAAAATATCCATGATTTGCAGATGTTACATAATGTGTTTTTTCTCTTCATGTACAGTATGAGTGGGTACTATTGGGGAACATGATGTTCTTTTTTCTACAATTATTCCATTTGCTCATTCTTAGTAGAGAATGATAAGGACAAGGGAGGTGAATAATTCATCAGAGTATCTTAAGGCATCTTCCTCTGCTTTCGGAACAAGGATCTTCATTTTAGTGCTTCTTAACTACATTTGTGTTACTGGGGGGTTGTACATTATTGATTGGCGTTGGCTTTGATGTTTGTGCCATGTAGTACTACCTGTTTCCACATCTAGACAAACATGCTCTTCTCCCATGGGACGTGGCATCTAAGACAACGCTAACAGATGTGCAAATGGTCCAATCACAGTCACGACAGCACTCTTGCCTTTTGAATGGGCCACCAGGGTTTATTTTTTTAATCGTATTACACTGTAACTTTTTTGTCTGAAAATGGACACCTTACGTGCATTCTGATGTAATGATTTAATGTAGCAGAGTTGGATTTGTAACCTTAGTCCCCAGTGTGAAGTGTCTTCGCCTGCGCTATGGAACTGCTAGCTTTTCAGAAGTGTAGTTGGAAAAGCTGTTGCTAATAGGGCAGTCATGTGTGTTTGCAAGGCAGTGGGCTAATGTGGGATGAAGTGGTACGGTTAAGCTAACACAGTGACACCTGTTACATTAGTGGAATGTCCTTGTTTATAGGTAAGGATCGACATGATAACTCAGGAGTCGTCTGAGGTGTAATCTCCTCTCCATAACTGATGTGACGATGACGTGTGCTGCGCAGTCATTTTTTTCTACGTTGACATATCTGGATTTACACACACTCAGTTCTATGGAGCCGGACGAAATGAGGACTGGGAGTAATCAGATTGCTAACCATTTTCTATGAAATGATAAACAGGCCATTTGCAGACAGACAGTATGCTAAGTGACCCCTGTGACAAAACAAACCTCTCAGTCAAATCGCTCGATGTTGCGTCATTCCTATTTAAAACTCAGGTAACAGAGGAGAAACTCTGACACAATTGAAACACAAGAATCAAAGTTATACTTTCTCTTAATAGTTTTTAAGAGAGGAAATTACAGGATTCCTCCATTTCTCCTCAACACAATGCCTTTCTTCGTCACATTCCACATTCACACATTCACACGATTGTCATAAATATAACGGTAGTGTGGACAACCTGATGGCATGTCTATTCACAAAAGCTTCTCACTTAGGGAAAACAGTCTGCATCCTCCTGCTGATAGCAGTCTGTTCTGCACACCAATTAGAGATGCCTAATGTTATCCTTAAAAACAACGCAAGTTGTCCCCTACCTATTTATAGCTAACACCCTGAGCGGCTAGTAGAGAGAGCGAGCCTGTGGTCAGCAGCTGGCCAGAGAACTGACTGGTTCTAGGAGAGGTCCGGGACCTGGTTGCCCTGTCAACCTTAATCACACATCTCCTTAGCATGTGGCATGTGGCGCAAAGTCGACTGTTTCCAAATTCCCCCAACTTGTTCAATCCTTTGTTCAATCACACTTGTCTGATCCAAATCACCTCTAATTTATTTGTCTTGCAAGTGGTGCCGAAGCCGTACCTTACTCAGTTTAATCTCAGTGGAGACAGGATCGATCGATCTCGCATTCTTCTCATCTTAGTTTGCCCGATGTAAGAGAGGCGCACTGATGAAGCTAGCTGCTATGGTGATCACTCCATGTCATTAACAAAGGCTCCTGACATCGTTGTAATCTGCTACAAATAAAGTCTTAGAAGGGGAGCCATGCAGGCACCTGGGAATTACACATGGTAATACAACAGCTTTTAAACGATATGTCAGATATTACTGATTTAAATTATCTATTCTATTCAATGGCCTGCTTGTGATCGACCAGCCAGGAAATGTGTTATTGACGTTGTGTCCGACATCTATGCAAGGGTCACCAGTTGATACAGCATACAGACCGAAGACAGAATGAGTTTTGCGTATACTGTATCTCAGACCAAGAAGCTGAGGTGCGTTGTGATGACTTCCCACCTTCCCTTGTAATTCCTTTGTGGGGATGTTATTCTAGAATGAGATGTGTGTGTGACACAATGCAGCTGTAGAACGGCCAGGTTCTGAGATCTCATGCGAAGGTCTTAACATCTGCCTCATTTCAGCATGACGTTACGATCCCCTGACTATCACAATTTTTGTAAAAATTGACAACCTTTACAATTTACTCTCATATAATTTTCAAGATGTACTGTACATTGAATTTTACCTGTACATAACCTGTATTACACACACATGCCTGCCCTATTGACACACACACACCTGCCTGCCCTGCATAAATAGAGTGTTTATCACTCACAGTGGCGGATTTAGGTGTAGACGACGTGGGCAGCCGCCAAGGGCGGCATCTTGCGGAGGGCACACAGGGCGCCCGCACAAAAAAAATTGGAATGGTGACATTTGTGCGATCGCTTTTCTATCGCTCATTTACATGTTACGTTAATGATATCATGTCACCGTGTGGGACTGTGGGTCAATTAACCTTGTCAGAGTCGATGCCCTGATTCTAGTTTGTGAGCTAGGCAGGCTACTGCCTGGGAAGGTCTCCCACTCAGAAGTACGAGATGGGGAGGGGGCGGGGGTAGGTTGACATCAGGTCTCCCCACTGGAAGCCTGAGGTAGGTGAAGCGGGGAATCTATCAAATAGTGCACTTCTAACTTTGTACAGTGCTAAAGGAATTAATAAAATCAGTCACGCTATGAAATGCTACCAAATAAACCACAATTCATTCATAATACTGTGAATATATAGTTTCACAGACATGTTCTTGCATTTTTTTCTGGTTTGTGTGAAATCGTTAAGAATAATATAAAACCAGTCTGCACACCACCAAGGTGAATTGGTTTAGTCTTGACTCTTGGTTGACAGTGTTGGGTGATGGGTAATGTATTGATGCTCGAGTGCAAAATCAACACAAATTTGTTTATATTTGTTTATATTTGTCTTTGTTACTCCTTTTTTTATATGTATGAGTCTTATTTTTGTGTATATTGTATATTTATATAGTTTTAAATGTTATGATTATTTATTTGGGGGGGGGGGGGTTCGCCCAGGGTGCCATACAAGCTCGAACCGCCACTGATTACTCACGTCACTCAACATGCAGGTAGGCGACCCACAATATGTTCAGCTTGTGGGCGATACTGTACTGTATCCTGTACAAGCTGCCATTTCTTTTCATGTTTTCATGAAGGGACATTCACAACATTCAGTTGGAGATTTTAATGCAATATTTCTGTAGTGTATGATGTCTCCTCTCAAAACATTGCATTATTTTGCAGCTCCAATTGGTCTTTGTTTTGCAGTTACAGTATATAGCCAGACAAGGTACAGCTTAGCCTTAAAGCTCCCAGCCAACCAAATTACAATTTAATGCCAGCCATTTTCCTATTGTTCTGGAGATTTCTATAATGTAATCTATGCATCACATGTGGCCAAAATTAACTTCCGTCGTTGGGTCGACCTGACGGATGGTGCTTGTGAGTCCCCCCCATAGAGGTACAATTAGGAGATGGCCTGGGGTGTGCTGTGCGCCCAGCAATACTTCAGCCTGACAGGCCCTACTGGTAGGAGCGCAGAGAGGATGATACCACTCTTCATTTGCAGCACAAAACACTAGTTTTGAATGCTGCCTGTACTGTACCTGTGGACTCATTACCTTCATCGGTATTCCCAGTATTTCTCTCAACTAGTCTGGTGGGTTTCATAACATGAATTTGATACCCTTTGATTACATTTAAAGTTATACTTTAAAGCGCTAAAGAATGGAACATTTACCAAGTTCCCCAGGTGTATGGGGGGAAAAGACTAAAAAAGAAGACAGCAGGAAGCTCACTATCCCAGCTTCATGTGAGCGAACTATTACACACTCTATCTAGGCCGAACCTCCTACTGCTGAGGGACACGTTTGGTCAACAAACAGCTATAGTACTTGGTGATAACTCCTGGGCTAATACCAAAGGCTATGGATTTCTTGTCAGGTCACAGTATTCTCCACAGAGCTTCTTGGGCTAGTTTTTTTCTGAGCTGGCTGTCTGCATGTGCGCATGCCATTGGCTGGGATATACAGCTTAATAGATTAACCTCGCCGAGATGCCACAGCCATTCTGACTAGCGCGGGAGCAAGAACACAAAACCAATCATCCACCTCAGTGAGTGTTCTGAAACGCTAAGCTCTGCATGCTTCTAGCATGGTGTTCAAATGATCAAAGTGGATGTTGTGGCGCTTTACTTGGAAACAGCCATCCATGGTGACAAGCTAGCGCCTGAAGGATTAGGACGTCCTTAACATTCAATCACAGCTTATTGTCTGTGCTCTTTACAGACAGCATTGAATGTATTAGTACTCAGCAACAATCGCACACAAATTGTTGCTAGCAGAGAGCGATGGTCATTCAATTGTGCTTATTTATGAAGTTTTATGGTGCGACAACGCCACTGACTTCCATGAGGACTCGGTTGTTTGTAATCACTCTATAATTACTCAGCAGTTGGTAAGCAATTAAGTGCCAAATTCTTAAGCCTCAGTGAGAGAGAAAAACATATTGTAAGAATGCCTATTGTGGTACAGTCTTCCTGCTCACTGGCTTCACTTCATATAAGCTTTTGATGAGCTACGACGACACTTATGTCAATACAATAGTTGACCTGTTTTTAGACTGGCCATGATTTCTACTTGTTCTCTCAGACAGGAAGGATAGGTTGCTGAAATCACTCAAAGGGTCCTTTGGGATTTCAACTTGGGCATTCAAAGCACAGCTGCGTTCTGTCTTTTATCGATGTCTAAGTTCTATAGGCCAGGTTGCCATGGTTGCATCACTCTTTAGAACACGTCTATATCCATGGGGGAATTTCAATGCAATGTGCCTTTTAATTTCAATCCCATCTCAGTGTACCTCCATCACAGTGAAGTAGGTATGCTATATTCTCCAAGACCTGGTTGCTGTTTTATTTTGGAGCCTGGAGTGCACTCTGCCGTGGAATGTGAATCACTCTAGCTTTCCTGTGTGTTGGTTATAGCACCGGAATTACGAGAGATAACGCTAACACAGATCTATCCTTCATTTCGTTTGTAGGCTGATTGCGAAAGGTTTGTGACCAGGGGCTGTTACTTTGCACACCAGTCAGGACTAACTTTAGGCGAAGCAACAAGAATACAATTCGGAGGCTTTTCAAAAACTTCCGATATTTCCTGTGTCGATAGCTAATCTCAGGGACTTCAGACAAACTGCCTTTGAGGCAATATGATTGTTTGTGAAACAGACCATTGCTCTGTTTAGTAATCCTACAAATGCATCAACACAGAATCAATTATTAAGTGTTTTAAAACCAAGTGTGATGCAGAACAATATAGCGTGTGCCCTGTTGCTCATCTAGAAGACCACTTGAGTTACGTTTTAGTGCTACAACTCGTGAGGCTCCAGTACACTGCTTTGACCTGAAGTCCTTCCTCCGTCATGCGGATGAGCAGATTATTTGCCCATATATCCATTACCGTAAATACAAACTTACACATAGCACCATGGAAGTCTGCAACAGATTCACAGGGGCTGGCACTGCAGGTGGCACTATGTCTGCACCACCAGGGACAACAAAATGGTTTAAGGAAGCCCATCTCACCAGGGAAATAGGTTGTCTCAGTCCACGGTACAAGACGAGAAACAGAGTGAGAAAACACAGGGGGGATAGTGATGATTTATTTGCTAGTGCTATATAATGACCACTTTTCAGGGTCTTCCTCCTCTCTTTAATTGTGTGGATTTCTCAGGTGTTGTGAGCGGTGGGCCGGTGGCCGCGAGAGAAACAATAACCAGTTTAAAAGTTAATGGTCTCTGAAATGGCCAATAAACACTACAGCCGTCCCCAAAAGCTAGAACAAAATATTGGACGATTTTGGCGGGAAATGAAATAGATTTTTCCCACTTAGACATCTCGCTCCTCTGTGATGAGATAGCTGGCTGCAGCGCTATAGTAAAAAAGGAGGGTTGAATATGGGTGTTTCCCCCTCAGCTGTCAGCTTTAGTATGTATCACAATTTTCGTCAGTGACAGTGATGAGAGGCTGTCAGAGTTAAGCTCATGCTCTGCTCTCCTTCATGACTCAAATAGGCCATGAGACTCAGCTAGGGCTAAAATGTATCTACCAGGACTAGAACGTTCTGTTAGGGTAGAGGTATGGCGGACAAAACTGTAAATATTTTTTTTTTTACAACTTTACATAGGATTATCGAATACCATGTTGCTCATATACATTTATGACTAATAGCCTACCATCTTCAGAGCTAATTCCCTCAAAAAGATTAGGTCTACTTTTTATGTATTTTTCATCATCACATTATTTTAAAATGTTCTCCTACGTATCAAAAGATATTCTCAGAAAATATTACAAGTTCATGGAAACATACATTTTATCCATTCCTATTATATAGGTCTCTTTTCAATGTGTAAACTGGTACTGTTGACTGCAGCCGTTCAGTAATGTGTAAATGACTTGAAATGGTCCACAGTGGAGCAGTGTTGTTGTGTGTTCCACCCGCAGTGAGATGATGGATTGTCTGGGATGGCACTATCTTCCTTCACACTGTCTCCACAGCAGCGCTGCTCACAGCAAGCAGCAGGCCAGACCAACCTGAACACAGCCTAATGGGAGTCCTGTATGAGACTCAAAAATAGATAGATTAGATAGATAGATAGATAGATAGATAGATAGATAGATAGATAGATAGATAGATAGATAGATAGATAGATAGATAGATAGAGACTGAGAAAGAGAGAGAGAGGCTGAGAAAGAGAGAGGAGAGAGAGAGAGATTTTTTTACTGATTGATGATCCCTGAAATGTTACAGCTACTGTTGACAGACGTGTTTGAAGTCTCACAGGGAGGGAGGGTGTGAGTACGAGAGAGAACGAAAGAGAGAGGTAAATGGGGAAGAAAAATAGGGAGCAGAAAGACCATTGTGAAAGAGAACATCCTACACAAGAGAATAACAGCGTGAGAGTGTTGCAGAGAGAGAGAGCAACCACCGATGCCCACACATTCCACCACAAAGCCCTCACCTACAGAGGAGTCCCCTCAGCCAGCTGGTTCTGGGGCTCTGTTCATTTTAAACTCCACAGAGCACCAGGACTAGAAACACATTTAGAAACAACCAAATGAGAAAACAAAAAGATAAATATTTGACACAATGGAAAGAATCAACTAAAAAACTTAGCAAATTGGAGTGCTATCTGGCCCTAAATAGAAAGTACACAGTGGCAGAATACCTGACCGCTGTGACTCACCCCAAATTAAGAAATCTTTGACTATGGACAGACTCAGTGACCATAGCCTTGTCACACCCTGATCTGTTTCACATGTCCTTGTGATTGTCTCCACCACTTCCAGGTGTCGCATATTATCCGCGGTGTATATATCCCTGTGATTCCTGTCTCTCTGTGCCAGTTCGTCTTGTTTGCCAGTTCGTCTTGTTTGCCAGTTCGTCTTGTTTGCCATGTCAAGCAGCTGTTTTCCTTGCGCCTATTGTTTCCCAGTCTCTTTTAGTTCTAGTCCTCCTGGTTTTGACCCTTGCCTGTCCTGACTCCGTACCCACCTCTTCAAGCCTGCCTATCCCCTTGTACTGTTTGGACTAGTTTGGATCTAGTTACTGAACCCCTGCCTGGCCTGACCTCGAGACTGCCCTTCGTCTGGTACTGTTTTGGACTGGTACCGGTGTATGAGCTCTCGCCTGTCCCCGACGTACCTTTGCCTACCCGCTGGATTAATAAATATCGGAGCTCAACCATCTGCTTCCTGTGTCTGTATTTGGGTCTCGCCTTGTGTCCTTATAAGCCTTGCAATTGAAAGAGGCCACGATTGACAGACTTGGCTGAGCTGCACTTCCTAACCTCCTGCCAAATGTATGACCACATTAGAGACACATATTTCCCACAGATCACACAGACTCGCAAAGAATTTGAAAACAAATTAAGTATTGATAAACTCCCACATCTGTTAGGCGAAATATCGCAATGTGCAATCACAGCAGCAAGATGTGTGGCCCTTTTGCCATGAGAAAAGGGCAACCAGTGGAGCACAAACAAAATTGTAAATACAGCACATTTATCTGTTTATTTATTTTCCTTCAACTATGTGCACATTGCTACAACACTACATAGTCAATAATATACCATTTGAAATGTCTATATTCTTTTAAAACTGTTAAGAGAAAGGGAGACATAGAAAGAGAGACCAATGGTGGCGCATCACAATTACGTGACAACCAATAGGCTGGGTTTCTGTACAGCACTTTGAGATATCAGCTATATAAATACATTTGATTTGATATATGTTCCTCCAAAATATGGACGCCTCTTCTAGCCTTTCTCCCCTATCCCAACAGCAGTCAGTTAGCTTTAAGTGTTCCTAGGGCCTTTGTAATCTCCATTTACAATGCCAGGAAAAGTGCTCATCGCAATCTGTCTGACACAAGGAATATTCCCAGAGAATCTGAACGTGTGTATCACGGCACTACCAGACACTGAGAGGAGATGAGGGCAGGTGAGGAGAGAAAGAGGGATTCTGGGCCAGTGGGGTTCAAGCATTACATTGTTACTGTGTGTTTGACTGGGATTTCCGCAGCTGTGCTGGGGACAGATGGTGAGTCACTGACCTACCATTAGGCTATTGACTCGTCATTGATGTTTGACTGAGAGGTGAGCGATGTGGATAGTGACTCCTCTGTCCTACTTGAATGGATCCACTGACAAAAACGCAATGGGGCATTTCACCCATGCAATGAGTCACCCATACAGGAATGTCATAGGCAGCTCCAGACAGTGCAGCCTTTTCTGGCCAATGATAGATTGTAAGGACTCATAGACAGAGAGTGTAAATGAAAGCAACATGGCACACCTGAGACTGAGGGATGGTTAGGGTCAAAGAGAGAGAGAATGATGGCTGCCACGTCCCTCTGGATATCATCCTCTGAGTGATGAAGGTCATTTCAGCTTACAGCAAGGATGGCATCTCTCCCTGCCCAATGTCAAATCCATCACACCATGCCAGCTCCTCATCAGCCAGCACTGTGGTAGCGTGTGTGTACGTGTGTGCAGACATGCGCGTGTGTGTGTGTGTGTGTGTGTGTGTGTGAAGGAAGAGGGTTGGTGTGAGGATTTCTTTCTTAGTATTTCTCTTACAGGATGTGTAAATGGACTTGTCATGTTTCAGCTAGGCCCAGTAAGCAGGTCAAGTCCAGGGGCTTCAATGTGTCTCTGTCTCTCTGATGTGTCTGGGTATAGAGGGAGTCCTGTTCTTACTCTCTACTCCAGGGGTGTCAAACTCAAATACCCAGTGGGCCAAAATGTAAAACCTGAACAAAGTCACGGGCCAACATTGAACAAATTAACCTTTTAATATGGACCCAAACAAGTTTTGCTTTAACATTGAAAATGGAACAAGCATCGCTTATTACCATACAATATATAATTTAATAGTGGAGACATGCAAAATCGAATTTCAAATGAAAAAACACATCAATGGCATTCATTTATTAAATAAATAAAATTTAAATAAAAATTGTATGCCTCTTTTCTATTTGCAGCCTTCTGATTTAAATACCAAAATAAACTTTTTCCACTGGCTAATAATTTTACAAATAAAATGATAATAAATCAATCAACCATTCAAGCCCATGCCTTGTAGCAAGAAAAAGTGCATAAAGAAAACGTTAATAATTGCACACTGGTCTAATCTGATGTGCCCAAGCCAGATACCTGGCATCTCTTCTTGGATGCTAGTTCATCAATGTCTGGGCTCAAGCTCTGAGCTGAAGAAATCCTCAGTATCGAGCGAAGATGTTCATCAGTCAGACGTCTCCTGTGAGTTGTTTTGGTCATCTTCATCGAGGAGAAAAGTTGCTCGCATAGATAAGTGCTGCCGAACATGGAGAGCATCTGAGCAGCTTGGGTGCGGAGCTGAGGCATTGTGTCAGGGATGAACCGTGGAAACTGTACGGCGCCCACAGCATCATACTTTGACTTCAGCGTGTCGTTGCACTGGAGTTCAATCAGCTCCATTTGGATGTTGGTTGGTGCATTTTCCACATCAACTGGGAAGGGATTACTAAGCAGTTCAAACTTGCATTTCTGGGCATCGAAGTCGGCAAATCGCCGGCTAAACTCAGCGGCGAGAACACTGAGTTTTTCAGCAAACTGTGCGCATGGGAACACGGCGGTAGAGATCTGCGCTTTTATGGATTGGCAGCAGGGAAAATGGCAAGGGTTTCCTTGCAGCATCTGATTCTCCCACAGGCACAGTTTAGTTTTGAAGGCCCTCACTGCAGCGTACATGTCTGTGATGATGCGCCCCCGCCCCTGAAGCTGCAGGTTCAGCGCATCGAGATGGCTCGAGATGTCACAGAGAAAGGCCAGCTCACACAGGAACTTTTGCTCCCGGAGCTCTGCTGTATCCTTCCCTTTGGTTTCCAGGAATTGACATATTTCCTCACGCAGCTCGAAACATCTGTTCAGTACTTTTCCTCTGCTTAGCCATCTCACCTCTGTATGATACGGCACGTCTGCGTATTCCGAACCACACTCCTCCAGAAAAGATTTAATCTGGCGGTGATTTAGACCTTTGGCTCTTATAAAGTTAACTACCTGTGTTACTGTGGTCATAACATGTTCCATCTTTAGGGCTTTGGCACACAGTGCTTCCTGATGTATGATGCAGTGGTAAACAGTTAGCTCACCTGCACAGTTCTCTTCCCGCATCTTCTCCCGAACCATGCCCACCAGTCCACTCTTTTACCGCACATCGCTGGTGCACCATCTGTCCTTAATCCAACGAGTTTATCCCACGGCAGCTTTATTTCAGTTACACATTTGGAAACCTCCTCAAAGATTTCCTTTCTTGTGGTTGTGCCATGCATTGATTTGAATCCTAATAGCTCCTCCAGAACACACAGATTTGAGTCCACTCCACGGATGAAGACTGACAGCTGAGCAGTATCAGATGCGTCGCAGCTCTCATCCACAGCGAGGGAGAACGCAACAAAATCTTTTCCATTTTCCATCAGCTGGTCATACAGATTGGTGGCAAGATCACATGTGCGATCAGCTACTGTGTTCCTGCTCAGGCTCACGTTTGAAAATGCTTGTTTTTTCTCTGGGCATACGAGGTCACAAACCTTCATCATGCACTTTTTCATGAACTCTCCCTCATTAAAGGGCCGGGCTGATTTTGCGATCTCTGCTGCCACTATATAACTAGCCTTTACAGCAGTCTCGCTTTGTGATGTGGCTTTTTTAAACATATTCTGTTGTGAAACCAAGCTTCTTTTCATCTCCTCTACTTTCTGGCTCCTTTGAGTCATGTCCAGGTCCTTGTATTTGTCATGGTGTTTCGTTTCATAGTGTCGTCTAATGTTGTACTCCTTACTTACAGCCACGTTGACTCCACAAACAAGACAAACAGGTTTGTCTTTTACATATGTAAACAGATATTCTGCCTCCCACTTGTCCAGAAAGCTCCTGTTTTCTGCCTTTCTTTTCGCCATTTTTGGAAAGGGTTAGCTCGCTGACAGTTGTAGCGTCTATGTTGCTATGACTACTGTCACAGAGGAGAGAGCGTTTCTGGGTCCTGTCCTGATTGGCACGCGAAAACAGCAGAGCATTATGGGATTCGTAGTATTAGTGGTGAATGTGCTGTATAATACCGGCGGGCCAGCTCTAGTAGTAATTTGGTATTGTCTCGCGGGCCAAATATAATTACCCCGCGGGCCAAATTTGGCCCACGGGCCAGAGTTTGACACCCATGCTCTACTCTCATCACTGCACAAACACACACTCACCACTGGGGCACAGTGACACAGGGACACATTCACAAGGGCAGGGAGGTGCTGTTCGATTAAGAAATGAGTTGCCCGGTCACACTGACAGATAAGTTGCCCAGTCACCCTGACAGATGAGTTGCCCAGTCACCCTGACAGATGAGTTGCCCAGTCACCCTGACAGATGAGTTGCCCAGTCACCCTGACAGATGAGTTGCCCGGTCACCCTGACAGATGAGTTGCCCAGTCACCCTGACAGATGAGTTATCCAGTCACCCTGACAGATGAGTTGCCCGGTCACCCTGACAGATGAGTTGCCCAGTCACCCTGGCAGATGAGTTGCCCAGTCACCCTGACAGATGAGTTGTCCGGTCACCCTGACAGATGAGTTGTCCAGTCACCCTGACAGATGAGTTGCCCGGTCACCCTGACAGATGAGTTGTCCAGTCACCCTGACAGATGAGTTGTCCAGTCACCCTGACAGATGAGTTGCCCAGTCACCCTGACAGATGAGTTGCCCAGTCACCCTGACAGATGAGTTGCCCGGTCACCCTGACAGATGAGTTGCCCAGTCACCCTGACAGATGAGTTGTCCAGTCACCCTGACAGATGAGTTGTCCAGTCACCCTGACAGATGAGTTGCCCAGTCACACTGACAGATGAGTTGCCCAGTCACCCTTACAGATGAGTTGCCCAGTCACCCTGACAGATGAGTTGCCCAGTCACCCTGACAGATGAGTTGCCCAGTCACCCTGACAGATGAGTTGCCCGGTCACCCTGACAGATGAGTTGCCCAGTCACCCTGACAGATGAGTTGCCAGGTCACCCTGACAGATGAGTTGCCCAGTCACCCTGACAGATGAGTTGCCCAGTCACCCTGACAGATGAGTTGCCCAGTCACCCTGACAGATGAGTTGCCCGGTCACCCTGACAGATGAGTTGCCCAGTCACCCTGACAGATGAGTTGCCCAGTCACCCTGACAGATGAGTTGCCCAGTCACCCTGACAGATGAGTTGCCCGGTCACCCTGACAGATGAGTTGCCCAGTCACCCTGACAGATGAGTTGCCCGGTCACCCTGGCAGATGAGTTGCCCGGTCACCCTGACAGATGAGTTGCCCGGTCACCCTGACAGATGAGTTGCCCGGTCACCCTGACAGATGAGTTGCCCAGTCACCCTGACAGATGAGTTGCCCGGTCACCCTGACAGATGAGTTGCCCGGTCACCCTGACAGATGAGTTGCCCGGTCACCCTGACAGATGAGTTGCCCAGTCACCCTGACAGATGAGTTGCCCGGTCACCCTGACAGATGAGTTGCCCGGTCACCCTGACAGATGAGTTGACCAGTCACCCTGACAGATGAGTTGCCCAGTCACCCTGACAGATGAGTTGCCCAGTCACCCTGACAGATGAGTTGTCCAGTCACCCTGACAGATGAGTTGTCCAGTCACCCTGACAGATGAGTTGTCCAGTCACCCTGACAGATGAGTTGTCCAGTCCAGTCACCCTGACAGATGAGTTGTCCAGTCACCCTGACAGATGAGTTGTCCAGTCACCCTGACAGATGAGTTGTCCAGTCACCCTGACAGATGAGTTGTCCAGTCACCCTGACAGATGAGTTGTCCAGTCACCCTGACAGATGAGTTGCCCAGTCACCCTGACAGATGAGTTGCCCGGTCACCCTGACAGATGAGTTGTCCAGTCACCCTGACAGATGAGTTGCCCAGTCACCCTGGCAGATGAGTTGCCCAGTCACCCTGACAGATGAGTTGCCCGGTCACCCTGACAGATGAGTTGCCTGGTCACCCTGACAGATGAGTTGTCCAGTCACCCTGACAGATGAGTTGTCCAGTCACCCTGGCAGATGAGTTGTCCAGTCACCCTGACAGATGAGTTGTCCAGTCACCCTGACAGATGAGTTGTCCAGTCACCCTGACAGATGAGTTGTCCAGTCACCCTGACAGATGAGTTGTCCAGTCACCCTGGCAGATGAGTTGCCCAGTCACCCTGACAGATGAGTTGCCCGGTCACCCTGACAGATGAGTTGTCCAGTCACCCTGACCGAGCAGAGCTGACCGAGTGCTCTTTTCCTCTCCTCTCTCCACATCTGGTTCTACAGTATGTGTTAGTGCACACCCAGAATGAAGTGCAGGGACCGGCTCTGTACAGTTAGTCGCATGTCTGAGGACCATCCAGGTGATTTCCCCAACACCTGGACCATGTCAGCGCACCCCACCACGCAGAGGAGAGCAGACCACCACTCCACCCCTGGGAGGCTGCCCCGCCCCCTTACCCAGCCCCTGCGACCTCACTGACCTGTTTTCCAGAAGACAGGATTCTAAGCAGAGCTTTTGCAGTTTTCTTTGTTTGTTTTTCTGACAAGCTAGAGAGGCATGTGTAATCGTGTGGAACGGGATACAGTGGAGGGAGGGAGGTTGATGGGCAGAGAGGCAGGCAGGGAGGCAGGCAGGCAGGTAGGCAGGCAGGCATGCAGGGAGGCAGGCAGGCAGGTAGGCAGGTTGACGGGCAGAGAGTCAGGCAGGGAGGCATGCAGGGAGGCAGGGAGGCAGGCAGGTAGGCAGGCAGGCAGGCAGGCAGGGAGGGAGGCAGGCAGGCAGGTAGGAAGGCTCTCGGTTGCCAACCCCCAATAATCCAGCCAGACCCGTAAACTTGGATGTGTCACACAGTGTTAGGGTCCTGCCCTGGGTGACCGGGGGTCAGACAGTCTCTTCCCATCCCATTACTGACAAACTGACCTTGACTCTGTTCCCAGGAACATGGAACTGGAGTCACGTCCTGTGTTTCTGCTATTCACATTCACCATGATATCATTGTCCTCAGCCAAGTCATGGCTGAATCATTGTATTGTTGTACAGTAACTGTATTCCTGGAATTGAGTGAGTATTGAATAACATTGTTTATTTATGCAGTACGTGCCTCAAAAAATGACTTGTGTGACAGTATACATTCATATTTTGCAGTGGGTAGCAGCATAGTGAATTATTTCTGAGCATCATAAAGTATTACTAAAGGATATTGATACACTGCATGGTTCCTGATTTGACCCCTTTTACACAGGCCATCATTTTTATGGCAGAATAATTCCCTGCTAACATTTTAGGATGCGAGTTAGGGTCACGGGATAAAAAGCCTGGTAAACACTTTCTGCCATAGTAAGCAATTTACCTGAAGAAAAAAAAGACAATTTATATAAGTCTGACCTCTGATACTTTGGCTCTCTAGAGGATACTGGAAAAAATATGCTTCTTGGTTTTACATCAAGACAATAATTATTTTACAAATAAACATCCCTTCCCTATTTTTCAAACACACCCGTGTGTATACACACAAATACACACACACACTCACACACACGCTCTCTTTCTCCTTCACTTCCCCCCTCTCTCTCCAAAAATGCAAATGAGAGGCTTCTGCCTATCAAACAGCTGCTTTCCCCATGGCAACCGATGGATTTTGTCCCTGTGATAAGCTTGGAGAATATTTCTGGCATAATATAACAAAAAGACAAACTGTACAGTATATTGGCACAAATGGTCAGAACAAATATTCCATAGGCCATTCAACAACTTCTGTACACTTAGTTACTAGATCTGTTGTTGTCAGACTTTGTAAGCCAGTCCATCCTTGATTGCATCAACCTCCAAGCAGTTAGCATTCCTACAACAGCATCTTGTCAACCTGGATCCTTATACATGTCACTATCTGTGCTTCAGACAAAGAGACCCTGTTTAGGGGAGAGTTCCCAGACAGGTTTTTCGTCATGAATCTGGTTCTGGAGGCAGCTCTTCAGTGGTCACTAATAAAGTCATAATGTCTTATTTTAAACCCAACCCTATCCTTAACCCTAACCTTAACCACACTGCTAACCCTAATGCCTAATCATAACCTTACATACAGTGCCTTGCGAAAGTATTCGGCCCCCTTGAACTTTGCGACCTTTTGCCACATTTCAGGCTTCAAACATAAAGATATAAAACTGTATTTTTTGTGAAGAATCAACAACAAGTGGGACACAATCATGAAGTGGAACGACATTTATTGGATATTTCAAACTTTTTTAACAAATCAAAAACTGAAAAATTGGGCATGCAAAATTATTCAGCCCCTTTACTTTCAGTGCAGCAAACTCTCTCCAGAAGTTCAGTGAGGATCTCAGAATGATCCAATGTTGACCTAAATGACTAATGATGATAAATACAATCCACCTGTGTGTAATCAAGTCTCCTTATAAATAAACCTGCACTGTGATAGTCTCAGAGGTCCGTTAAAAGCGCAGAGAGCATCATGAAGAACAAGGAACACACCAGGCAGGTCCGAGATACTGTTGTGAAGAAGTTTAAAGCTTTTTGGATACAAAAAGATTTCCCAAGCTTTAAACATCCCAAGGAGCACTGTGCAAGCGATAATATTGAAATGGAAGGAGTATCAGACCACTGTAAATCTACCAAGACCTGGGCGTCCCTCTAAACTTTCAGCTCATACAAGGAGAAGACTGATCAGAGATGCAGCCAAGAGGCCCATGATCACTCTGGATGAACTGCAGAGATCTACATTTACATTACATTTAAGTCATTTAGCAGACGCTCTTATCCAGAGCGACTTACAAATTGGTGAATTCACCTTCTGACATCCAGTGGAACAGCCACTTTACAATAGTGCATCTAAATCATTAAGGGGGAGGGGGAGGGGGGGGGTGAGAAGGATTACTTATCCTATCCTAGGTATTCCTTGAAGAGGTGGGGTTTCAGGTGTCTCCGGAAGGTGGTGATTGACTCCGCTGTCCTGGCGTCGTGAGGGAGTTTGTTCCACCATTGGGGGGACAGAGAAGATGGAAGATGGTTAAGGGAAGATGGACAGGGAAGATGGTTAAAATTGATGGGAAGATGGATGGAGCCAAATACAGGACCATTCTGGAAGAAAACCTGATGGAGTCTGCAAAAGACCTGAGACTGGGACGGAGATTTGTCTTCCAAGAAGACAATGATCCAAAACATAAAGCAAAATCTACAATGGAATGGTTCAAAAATAAACATATCCAGGTGTTAGAATGGCCAAGTCAAAGTCCAGACCTGAATCCAATCGAGAATCTGTGGAAAGAACTGAAAACTGCTGTTCACAAATGCTCTCCATCCAACCTCACTGAGGTCGAGCTGTTTTGCAAGGAGGAATGGGAAAACATTTCAGTCTCTCGATGTGCAAAACTGATAGAGACATACCCCAAGCGACTTACAGTTGTAATCGCAGCAAAAGGTGGAGCTACAAAGTATTAACTTAAGGGGGCTGAATAATTTTGCACGCCCAATTTTTCAGTTTTTGATTTGTTAAAAAAGTTTGAAATATCCAATAAATGTCGTTCCACTTCATGATTGTGTCCCACTTGTTGTTGATTCTTCACAAAAAAATACAGTTTTATATCTTTATGTTTGAAGCCTGAAATGTGGCAAAGTTCAAGGGGACTGAATACTTTCACAAGGCACTGTACATTTTTACAATATAGCCAATTTTTACTCGCTCAGTTCTGCCTCCAGGACAAGACTCATCCCAAAAAACGTCAACCACTGGAGGCAAGCTGAGTTAGCTATAACCTTATGGTGGCAGATGGTGATGGAGATGGGCCTTGGCACAGAGGCTTGAAAGGGGCCCTCTCAATGGGGCATCTGCCACACATCCACACCGTTTCCTGTACCGCACCACCCTCTGGAAGCCTTGGGGAGGCAGGTCACCGTGGCCTCATGATGAGGGGCAAGAAGTAGGCCGAACCGGATGGTGGGGGTGGAGGGTGTGGAACGGTGTGTTTCCCCTCACTTAAATTAGGTCACGTTGGAAGCTGTGTATTTGTCATGTATGACAAGCCTATTAATCATAGGAAGGGTTGTGTCAGAGCCTCAGGGGCCCCAGGGGCCCCATGGGCCAGCTCTGAAGGTGGGATGTCCCTCTGGATTCCTTAGCCTTGCATTTTGTCCCTTCTCTCTTCTGCTCACTCCTCCCAGGTGTTTTTCTAGGAAGTTATTCTCCTCATATCCCATCAGTGTACCCAAGTCACACTCTCTCCTACTCTCTTCTGCTCACTCCTCCCAGGTGTTTATCTAGGAAGTTATTCTACTCATATTCCATCAGTGTACCCAAGTCACACTCTCTTCTACTCTCTCTCTCTGTCCGTCTCCTCTCCGATTCTGTCTCGTCGGCTGTTTTTACAATGTCTCCTGCTGTAGTATTGTAGACTTTGCTATAATATTTACTGGAGTTTTGTGGACATGACTGTAGTATACTGTAGCATTTACAGTTTACTATAGTATAGATACTGTAGTAAGAAACAAACTGTAGTACATAATTTAGTAATCACTGTAGTGTTTTTGCAGAATGTCGTATACTGTAGTATTTACTGTAGTACTTTTTAAAGATATTACTGTAGTACTTACTATAGTGTTTTTGTTTTATTATCTTTGTCCTTGAGGAAACCTACTAGACAAAATATTCAAAGTGCAAATATCAGTTAAAGCTTCTGCTCTTTTTTTACCTTTATTTAACCAGGCAAGTCAGTTAAGAACACATTTTTATTTTCAATGATGGCCTGGGAACAGTGGGTTAAGTGCCTGTTCGCAACCTTCCGGTTACTAGTCCAACGCTCTTTCCACTAGGCTACCCTGCCGCCCCTTCTGCTCTTTTCTATAACCTGTAGGTAGGTAGGTCTGAACAGAGAGTTCAGAGCTTCTGCTCTTTTCTATAACCTGTAGGTAGGTAGGTCTGAACAGAGAGTTCAGAGCTTCTGCTCTTTTCTCTAACCTGTAGGTAGGTAGGTCTGAACAGAGAGTTCAGAGCTTCTGCTCTTTTCTATAACTGTCGTGTTTCTCTGGTCTGTAGTATACTGTAGTATTTACTGTAGTGTTTCTCTGGTCTGTAGTATACTGTAGCATTACCTGTAGTGTTTCTCTGGTCTGTAGTACACTGTAGTATTTACTGTCGTGTTTCTCCGGTCTGAAGTATACTGTAGTATTTACTGTAGTGTTTCTCTGGTCTGTAGTATACTGTAGTATTTGCTGTAGTATTCTACAATATTCTATAGTAAGTACTACACATGATCAAGGTATACTACAGTGTGTAGTACAGTATTCTATAGAATACTACAGTTTACTACAGAATTTTATAGTAAGTACTGTAGTATTCTTTCATGTGGGTGCCTTCTGACAGTCAGAGGCTCCTGGCTTTCTCCTGAGCTCTGACTAGCAATCTCTAACCCACATAGTGTGTCTGGAACATGGTGATGGGGTAGGGGTGTGGATGGAGAAGCCTGTCTGACAGGGGATCTGACCAAACAGAGGGGGTTCAAGTTTCTGTAGAAGAGTGCTGGAACACAACAATACAAAACTAAGACATAGTCAGGTGTTTCATTTCAATGTGTAGTCTGTCTGTGAGAACATCTGCCTCTGCTTATGGACATGTGGGTGGTTGTATACATAGCTATATGCAATTTGTATGTGTGGGCACATGTTGACACAGAATGTGGGTGTTTGAGAGCTAAGCATTAGCAGACCTATGTGTACAGTATGAACATGTGAGAGTGTGTGGGTGCATCTGCGTGGTCTGTGTATTCGGCCTGGGGGTTAGGTGTATGCATCAGTGCGTGCCTGCGTGCCTGCGTGTGTGCGTGCGTGCGTGCGCGTGTGTGTACGTGTGTGTGTGTGTGGTTGGGGCAAGAGTTTACCTTAGTTCATATCAAACAATATGTGGTCCGTGCACATGGGTGGGACGGAATTGTTTTTCATTACTCATCATGTGTTTTGTTAAGATATATATTGCTCTTGTTTTCCTGTAGAGGGAAAACATCCCTCTCTGTGGCCCTCCAAATGGTAGGCCATTTACATAGTGTATTATTCTCTTTGATAGCCATGTTGTTTATATTATGGAAAATAGCCTCAAATACATTCTGTATTCAGAGAATGGGCCTACAGTAAGTGAGCTATATTTTGAGCTATGCAAACTCTGTGGACACAGGCCCATTGTAAATTAAGGGACATTACTGAGAAAGATCCAATTTATAAAAACATAAACAAGAGACCCCAGAAAAACACAGTCATTATTCACAACAACTATGGGTATTAGAAAGTCCATGGTGATGGTGGTGGGCCACAGTTGGCTGTGCAGAGGGGGCCCCGTTCGGCTGTGCAGAGAGCTGCTGATGATGATGATGAAGCACACATGACTCCACTGAGGGGGATCTGGCTGTCTGGTTTGTCTACTGATAGCCCTGTATACAGTATGTATGCATAAGTAGGTGGACAACCCTTCAAATGAGTGGATTTGGCTATTTCAGCCACACCCGTTGCTGACAGGTGTATAAAATTGAGCTCACAGCCATGCAATCTCCATAGACAAACATTGGCAGTAGAATGGCCTTACTGAAGATCTCAGTGACTTTCAACGTGGCACCGTCATAGGATGCCACCTTTCCAACAAGTCACTTCGTTAAATTTCAACCCTGCTTGAGCTGCCCTGTTCAACTGTAAGTGCTTTTATTATGATGTGGAAACGTCAGTGGTGAAGTGATAGGCCACACAAGCTCACAGAACGGGATTGTCTGTCCTCGGTTGCAACACTCTCTACCGAGTTCTAAACGGCCTCTGGAAGCAACGTCAGCACAAGAACTGTTTGTCATATATTCTACATATTTCAGTGTGATTCCACAGTCATATATCTGGACGTGTTTGAAACACCAGAAATAAAGACAATATTTATGATGACAGTCCTGCCAGTTCCCTGCAGATGTGTGGCGCGTGTGAGGAGCTGAGGAACGAGCTCCCTGCAGATGTGTGGCACGTGTGAGGAGCTGAGGAACGAGCTCCCTGCAGATGAGTGGCGCGTGTCAGGAGCTGAGGAACGAGCTCCCTGCAGATGTGTGGCGCGTGTGAGGAGCTGAGGAACGAGCTCCCTGCAGATGAGTGGCGCGTGTCAGGAGCTGAGGAACGAGCTCCCTGCAGATGTGTGGCGCGTGTGAGGAGCTGAGGAACGAGCTCCCTGCAGATGTGGGGCGTGTGAGGAGCTGAGGAACGAGCTCCCTGCAGATGTGTGGCGTGTCAGGAGCTGAGGAACGAGCTCGCTGCAGATGTGTGGCGCGTGTGAGGAGCTGAGGAACGAGCTCCCTGCAGGTGTGGAGCGTGTGAGTAGCTGAGGAACAGGCTCCCTGCAGATATGTGGCGTGTGTGAGGAGCTGGCCTTATTTCTGTTACAGTAATGATCTCCCATCATATGTAACATCGATAGGTTAAGGCTAATACAGGATTCTAGAATTTTCCCTATACCCATCAGGAGGTTGCCACAACCTAGCCTATTAATTAAAGTTCAAGGTCAAGAGAATTTTGAGTAATCACAGTGACTGTCAGTGGCACATTCAATATCGCTTTGCACACTCTTGCCTGCATCTAGCTGATCTAGGGTGTAAGCATTAGTCCAACAGATGGATATTATTGTTTCTATTGGCCATATCCAGCTTTGTTTATCCCTGTTTCGTTCCGTTTGCTTCTGTTTAATAAATATTTTCCAACAGAATTGGCAGAATGAACACCTCTGATCACACGCAAACACAGTTCAATTTCATATCAGCGACATAAAAACAACATGATCACTTTGCTCTTTGCATATATAATTCCTTCTCACAACTATCTATGGGCTCTCCTCCTCTCACCTTTTCCCTTCACTTGTGGACTTCAGTGCACAACACATCAGCTGTCTGACCAGACATAAAAAAAACATTCCAAGCCAAACCTTCATATCATGACCGGTAACCTCAACATACAGCCTACATCGTTGTCAGGTCATAGTTAATATACTTGAACTAACGCGTTAGTATCCCCCTACAATTATACAGTACAGTGTACAGTCAGAAAGCAGTTTAGCAGTTACAGCGGTGGGCCCTGGTGGCAATAAATGTATAAAACCAAAAGCTTACCTTGACTTGGAAGAGTTCCAGTGTTGGATAGCCAGCTAGCTAACATAGCATCCCTCTCTATTTGAGCCGGGTGTTTGAGTAGGATAAACTAGGTAGCTGCATTCCCTAGCTAAGTGGAAGTGAAAGTTTAAAAGAAAATACAAGCAAATATAGCTAGCTCTCTATCTCTTTTTGTCTCTCTCTCCCTCTTGCTTCTCCTTAATATTGGAAGAAATTAATTTGTTTAAAACTGTGAAGCAATTGTCTTTCTCTTTCTTTGAGTCAACTACTCACCACATTTTATGCACTGCAGTGCTAGCTACCTTTAGCATATGGTTTAAGTACCAGATTCATTCTCTGGTCCTTTGATTGGGTGGACAACATGTCAGTTCATATTGCAAGTGCTCTGATAGGTTGAAGGATGTCCTTACTGTGTAAGTCTATGGAAGAGGGTGAGAACCTTGAGCCTCCTAGGTTTTGAATTGAAGTCAATGTAGCCAGACACAAGCTAGCTGTCCTCTGGCTACACCATGGTGTTACCCTACAGAGTGCTGCTGAAGCTACTGTATACCATCATTGCAAAGCAATGTGTTTTAATAGATTGTTTGGTGACATGTGTATATATTTAGTATAGTTTTATCTAAAAAGCCTAACTTTTTTAATGTTTCACAATTTTAATTTATATGAAATTCACTGAGGAGGATGGTCCTCCTTTTCCTCCTCTGAGGAGCTTCCACTGGTAAAGTGTATTGTATAGACAGGGAATCCTGGTCTCACTCTCCGTCTACACATCCTCAGACCCATGCAGCAGCAATGCTCACACATGGTGGCTGGTTATTGTTTTATTGGTGTGTGTGTGTGTGTGCACGCGTGTCTATGTTTGTGTGTATGTGCAAGTGTGTGCTTGTGTGTACCATTCTCTGTGCGTGTGTGTTTGCATGCCTGCCTCTCTGCCCGTGTCTGTGTGTGTGTCAGATAAAGTGAAACCATTCTCAGAGAGGTAAATGTTTGAACAGTGACTCCAGTGCTTTACAGGAGGCAGGCTCATTTAGTCCCAGTCCCAGATGTAGCCAGCTGGGGGAGAGGGGTGGCCACACCAGTCCCTCCTGGACGTGACCACCTCCCTGTTCTGTCTATCTGCTGGCTGCTGGCTGCTGTGTGGCTGATGAAGCTCATAAAGCTACAGCAATGCAGTTCCTGCCCTTCTCTGTTCCTGTATGTTCACACAGTGCAAATGGTCCGGGTAGCCATTTGATTACCTGTTCAGGAGTCTTATGGTTTGAGAAGACTTTTTGACCTAGACTTGGCACTCCGGTACCGCTTGCCGTGCGGTACCAGAGAGAACAGTCTATGACTGGGGTGGCTGGGGTCTTTGACAATTTTTAGGGCCTTCCTCTGACACCGGCTGGTGTAGAGGTCCTGGATGGCAGGCAGCTTGGCCCCAGTGATGTACTGGGCCGTACGCACTACCCTCTGTTGTGCCTTGCGGTCGGAGGACGAGCAGTAGGATGCTCTCAATGTTGCAGCTGTAGAACCTTTTGAGGATCTGAGGACCCATGCCAAATCTTTTGGTCTCCTGAGGGGGAATAGGTTTTGTCATGCACTCTTAACGACTGTCTTGGTGTGTTTGGACCAAGATAGTTTGTTGGTGATGTGGACACCAAGGAACTTGAAGCTCTCAACCTGCTACACTACAGCCCTATCGATGAGAATGGAGGTGTGCTCTGTCATCCTTTTCCTGTAGTTCACAATCATCTCCTTTGTCTTGATTACGTTGAGGGATAGGATGTTATTCTGGCACCTGCCGGACAGATCTCTGACCTCCTCCCTATAGGCTCTCGTCGTTGTCGGTGATCAGGCCTACCACTGTTGAGTCATCTGTTTCCTTAATGATGATGTTGGAGTCGTGCCTGGCCATGCAGTTGTGGGTGAACAGGGAGGACAGGAGGGGACTGAGCACGCACCCCTGAGGGACACCAGTGTTGAAAATTAGCGTGGCAGATGTGTTGCTACCTACCTACCTGCCCATCAGGAAGTCCAGGATCCAGTTGCAGAGGGAAGTGTTTAGTCCCAGGATCCTTAGCTTAGTGATGAGCTTTGAGGGCACTATAGTGTTGAACACTGAGCTGTAGTCATTGAATAGCATTCTCACATAGGTGTCCAGGTGGGAAAGGGCAGTGTGGAGTGCACTAGATATTGCATCATCTTTACGTTTCTTTCAACCAGTTGTGTATGACTAAATGTCAATCTTTGCTGTATATGTGTCCTATTGGGACCTACTCGGCTATACCTGTATGTCTGGCATGTGGCCTAACATACAGGAGGATCAGTAAGGTATCCTGTCAGGTTGAATTGACCACACAGCTATTTAGCTACAGTCCTACTGTAGTTAAGCTGCAGTACTATTGTAGGTGTCATTAGATATCTTCTGACTGCTTGGTCATTGAACACAGTGGGCCTCGTGTGTACATCCCTGAACACCCATATCATTTGTCTGTTCTGTGTTTGTACTAATTTCTCTCCATGCATGGGCGGACTGCCTGGCGTCCCACGTAGATAAATGCACGTTTACAAGTATTTTTTTTCCTCCACCAGGCATGATGATGAAATAGAAAGCAACGGAATTCAAACACAGAATTATAGCTACGTGAAAGACTACCACATTATTATACACAGTGGCATAAACATCTCTGAACAGCTGTGGCTAAATGTATTGACCACTTTACTGCGTTGTTTACTGAGGCAGTATTCACTGCTTTGCTCTCTGTTTGCTATAGCAACATTAAGGTATCTAAACGTTAGATCTGTCAGATGGCAGGACGAGTGGAGAGGGAGGAGGTAGCTCGGCAGCTCCAGGCTATCATCATCAAACTCGCTCTGGTGCCAAGCCCTGTTTGTCACAGCCGAGACACACAGTTCAAATAAAGGGCCATTTCAATACAGAATCAAATGAAAAGGGGAGAAACTGTGATAGCTCAGATTATTCATAAGCAAACACGTTTTTTCCCCTTCAGTTATTTCAATGATCACGTTCCCTGGCATGAGAAGTCAACGTGCCGCTTTCTCGCTCTCTCTCTCTCTCGCTCTCTCTTCTCTTTCCTTCTCTCTCTTCCCTTCTCTCTCTCGTTCTTACATGCCACTCAGCCTCCACCAGTGAGACATTTCTGCCATCTAGAGGACAATTTTTATTTTATTTTTATTTCACCTTTATTTAACCAGGTAGGCTAGTTGAGAACAAGTTCTCATTGACAACTGCAACCTAGCCAAGATAAAGCAAAGCAGTGCGAGACAAACAACAACCCAGAGTTACACATGGAATAAAAAAGTGTACAGTCAATAACACAATATAAAAAAAGAAAGTCTATATACAGTGTGTGCAAATGGTGTGAGGAGATAAGACAATAAATAGGCCATAGTAGCGAAGTAATTACAATTTAGCATTAACACTGGAGTGATAGATGAGCAGATGATGATGTGCAAGTAGAAATACTGGTGTGCAAAAGAGCAGCAAAGTAAATAAAAACAATATGGGGATAAGGTAGGTAGATTGGATGGGCTATTTACAGATGGGCTATGTACAGCTGCAGCGATCGGTAAGCTGCTCTGACAGCTGATGCTTAAATTTAGAGAGGGAAATATAAGTCTCCAGCTTCAGTGATTTTTGCAATTCGTTCCAGTCATTGGCAGCAGAGAACTCTACAATACCATGTGCAGTGCTGTCATCCCAGTGGCAAAGCAAGGAAGGAGCCTCTCTCAAACCTTGTTCTTAATTTCAATCACTAATTTTACAGGGTCTCTATTTTATTGATGACAGATCTTCATATCTACTAATGTCTTTGGTGATATTTTAATGCCCAGTAGAGAAATTGACTTTAGTGAACAAGCGGACCAACAGGTAGTCTCCAAATACAGATGTGGGTGCATTCTCTCTGATCCATCTGTGCTCATCTCATTGAACATACAGATATGGGTGCATTCTCTCTGTTCCATCTGTGCTCATCTCACTGAACATACAGATATGGGTGCATTCTCTCTGCTCCATCTGTGCTCATCTCAATGTACATACAGATGTGGGTGCATTCTCTCTGTTCCATCTGTGCTCATCTCAATGAACATACAGATATGGGTGCATTCTCTCTGTTCCATCTGTGCTAATCTCAATGAACATACAGATATGGGTGCATTCTCTCTGTTCCATCTGTGCTCATCTCAATGAACATACAGATATGGGTGCATTCTCTCTGTTCCATCTGTGCTCATCTCAATGAAGATACGTTGTGATTCTGGCCTTTTCTTTTCTTCCACTTTGCTCATCTCTGTGTTGCTCATTGTGTCGCACCATCTGTTTTCCTGTTTTCCTTGTTTTCCTGCAGTCTCTTGCTCAGAGTGGCTGACGGGTGTTCAAGCAACAATTTGGGTTTAATTATGTGAGCTATCGGTGTTCACAAAGTGTAATTATACATAAAGTCTGCAGGGAAGGACTTTTATCAGCCAAAATACAGTAATTATAGATAATGTAGGATCTTCTTAAAGAACATACTTTTAAATTGGATGTTGCATGGATGATGGAGTCAGACGTGGGTAAATGTACAGTCTTGTGTAAATCCAAAGAGCGCATTCACTCCCAGCGCTCCAACTTTAGTTGCATCACTACATCATAACTTTAGTAGCATCACTACATCATAACTTTAGTAGCATCACTACATCATAACTTTAGTAGCATCACTACATCATAACTTTAGTAGCATCACTACATCATAACTTTAGTAGTATCACTACATCATAACTTGAGTAGCATCACTACCTCATAACTTTAGTAGTATCACTACATCATAGCTTTAGTAGCATCACTACATCATAACTTTAGTAGCATCACTACATCATAACTTTAGTAGTATCACTACATCATAACTTTACTAGTATCACTACATCATAACTTTACTAGCATCACTACATCATAACTTTAGTAGCATCACTACATCATAACTTTAGTAGCATCACTACATCATAACTTGAGTAGCATCACTACATCATAACTTGAGTAGCATCACTACATCATAACTTGAGTAGTATCACTACATCATAACTTGAGTAGCATCACTACATCATAACTTTAGTATCACTACATCATAGCTTTAGTAGTATCACTACATCATAACTTGAGTAGCATCACTACATCATAACTTGAGTAGCATCACTACATCATAACTTCAGTAGCATCACTACATCATAGCTTTAGTAGCATCACTACATCATAACTTCACTAGCATCACTACATCATAACTTTAGTAGTATCACTACATCATAACTTTAGTAGCATCACTACATCATAACTTTAGTAGCATCACTACACCATAACTTTACTAGCATCACTACATCATAACTTTAGTAGCATCACTACATCATAACTTTAGTAGCATCACTACATCATAACTTTAGTAGCATCACTACATAACTTTAGTAGCATCACTACATCATAACTTTAGTAGCATCACTACATCATAACTTTAGTAGCATCACTACATCATAACTTTAGTAGTCCACAGTTCTTAGAAGTCAAGTAACACAAGTTTCATTGCATTGTAGATGGATTGACAATCAAATGTTTCGTTCGTAACCCCATCAATGTAAAAGCTGATGAATTTGACACTGTTATTCCTTCACAGGTCAACGGGTTGGGCACCTGTTCAGTAGCAACTGTTGGACTGAGAGGAGAGTGAAGGTCTAGCTGTTAACTGTTACTGCAGGCTTCATGAACAGGGCAGAAATGTAATTTGTTCCTCTGGATGTGTGAGCAGCATGTTCAAAGGGTATAGACTCTATTTTGAGTCCCCTGCTGCCATTACGTTGTAATCACGGTGACAAGCTGACTGAGATGTGTTGCCTTCTGCTTCTATACTGAGAGCTGCTCCTCCGTACTTCTTCTTCTTCCTCATCAAAGCTCAGGGATGTGGCTCGGCTCTCCCGCTGTGATTCATATTCTCTCCGCCTCGCCGATCCATCATGATCGGCCCGCTCTGCTTTGATCAATATCTGACTGACCGTGACATGTGTGACATTCATCTTTGCCTGCTACATGAAACAGCTGCCTTTCCTGTTCACACAAAGGCCCCGTGAAGACCGGCTCATTTTTACCCATGATGCAGTTCTCCTGAGAGTTAGACCTGTGGCCTTGTTAACCTCAGCGATCACCTTTCTAGTCAAAGACCGGAGACATAGACATGACGTTCATGTTGAATTGCACAAATGTTGAAGTGCACAAAAGCGATCGACTTGACTTGTCATGCGTTCAATTCAAGTCTCTTTGAGACGACTTTAGAACACAATCAAAGAAAATGTCTTCAAACTTGAAAATGTCCCCATTTGTTTTTCCCCACTGGGCACAGACGCTGATTCAACATCTATTCCACATTGGTTTATCGTAATTTCATTGAAATGTCGTGGAAACGATGTTGATTCAACCAGTGTGTGCCCAGTGGGTCATGTTATACAAAAGCAGTGAAATATACAGAGGTTAATGCATATTACTCAAAATGGTGGGTCGACCTATTGTTAGAGTGCACCATATATTCCTGACCCTGACACATTATTCAGAGTAAAATGTTACTCTCATATGGGGATATTCCACAGTTTTCCCACTCCCCTATCCTTGTATGTTCATTATGAAAGTGGAACAGTCGCCAACGTTTACAAGGACATCATATATTATTTAATGATTATTTTCACCATGAAAAGGAATCAATCAATCAACCGAGGCAAGTTAATTTACTGACAGGAACAACATTGCTGAAGTCTACATTTTCTTGATTAGATGGGTTTAAATCCATTTATACAGTACATTTGGGAAGTAGTCAGACCCCTTATTCTAAAACGGCTTAAAAAAAAATAATTCCCCTCAACAATCTACACACAATACCCCATAAGACTAAGCAAAACCAGGTTTTTACATATTGATTGGACATGATTTGCAAAGGCAAACAACTGTCTATATACAGTCCCACAGATGACACTCCGTGTCAGAGCAAAAACCAAGCCATGAGGTCAAAGCAATTGTCCGTAGCGCTCCGAGACAGGATTGTGTCGAGGCACAGATCTGGGAAAGGGTACCAAAAAATGTCTGCATCATTGAAGGTCCCCAAGAACACAGTGGCATCCAGCATTCTTAGATGGAAGAAGTTTGGAAACACCAAGACTCCTTCTTAGATCTGGCCGAACTGAGCAATCCGGGGAGAAGGGCCTTGGTCAGAGAGGTGACCAAAAACCTGATGGTCACTCTGACAGAGCTCCAGATTTCCTCTGTGGAGATGGGAGAACCTTCCATAAGGACAACCATCTCTGCAGCACTCCAGCAATCAGGCCTTTGTGGTAGAGTGACCAGAAAGAAGCCACTCCTCAGTAAAAGACACATGACAGCCCACTTGGAGTTTGCCAAAAGGCACCTTAAAGGCTCTCAGATCATGAGAAACAAGATGATCTGTTCTGAAGAAACCAAGACCAAAGTCTTTGGCCTGAATGCCAAGCGTCACGTCTGGAGGAAACCGGGCACCATCCCTACAGTGAAGCATGGTGGTGGCAGCATAATACTGTGGGGATGTTGGCAATGCCAGGGACTGGGAGACCAATCAGGGTCGAGGGAAAGATGAACGGAGCAAAGTACAGAGAGATCCTTGATGAAAGCCTGCTCCAGAGTGCTCAGGACATCAGACTAGGACAAAGGTTAAAATTCCAACAGGACAACAACCCTAGCACACAGCCAAGGCAACGCAGGATTGGCTTCGGGGTCAAGTCTCTGAATGTCCTTGAGTGGCCCAGTCAGAGCCCGGACTTGAACCCGATCTAACATCTCTGGAGAGACCTGAAAATAGCTGTGCAGCAACACTCCCCATCCAACCTGACAGAGCTTGAGAGGATCAGCAGAGAAGAACGGGAGAAACTCCCCAAATACAGGTGTGCCAAGCCTGTAGAGTCATACCCAAGCTGCAATCGCTGCCAAAGATGCTTCAACAAAGTACTGAGTAAAGGGTCTGAATACTTATGCAAATGTGATATTTCCTGTTTTCGCTTTGTCATTATGGTGTATTGTGTGTAGATGGATGAGGGGGAAAAAATATTTTATAAATTTTAGAATAAAGCTGTAACGTAACAAAATGTGGAAAAAGTCAAGGGGTCTGAATACTTTCCGAATGTACCATATGTAAGGGATAAAATCAACAGAGACTATGCGTTCTATGGAAAATAATGAACGACGTGGAAGGTGTGTTCCACGATGCGCTAATCTTCCACAGAGTTGCATTATTTTCCTGAGAATGCCTAGAGCCACGAGTTGATAGTCCCTTTTATACCATAGCTATAATTTAATTCATTTGCCACAAGAAATGTGTTCATTTTCAGCTAGAAATGTGTTCAAAATGCACTGAAGTAGCTAACAGGTTTACTAGATAGCAAAAGTAGTTGCCTTGGTAACCAATCAAACAGACTTTCTAGTTTTGCTAACCAAACTATCAATCCTAGCTTGATATTATGAAAATCAAATTCAATAATGCCAATAATGTTTTCAATTTGACTTCTGCTTTGAAAAGCAGCTCAAAGATAGAACTTGTAAAAAATTAAATATAGCCATTGAATTCTACCGTGCAAACATATCGTGCGTTACAGGGAAATAATGCATGCTATAGAATGCCCTTCAAGCCAATCAGAAATGAGTATTCAACAAGGCCATGGTATAAATAGAGATGAAGTGTGAGAGGCTTGTATCCACTCTATTCTGTTGTGCTCTGACATGATGGCTGATGTGTGATGTGTGATGGCTGATGGCTGATGGGTGCAGACAGGCTTTCAACACTGTCAACAGGAGTTCAGGAATTCTGAAGGACATTTCCCAGATTGTTGTGCGTGTTTTGAGAGACGATCAATACAAGACATTTCTGCAGGTGGTGAGAGCTAGCCATGTTACTAGACTGCAGTAGGTTACATTCCCTTCCTCTGAGAGCTCCCTGGAGTGCACACGGAAACCCTCTTAGTGGAACACATTTGCGTGCTACAGCGCCCCCTGTCAGACACGTCTGGGAATAACACTCCTCTAGTTTGACCTCTCTGCCCTGAGCAGTCTGCCTGAGCCCCCTCCCAAGTCCCTCAGATGTGTTTACAGATCAACCCGGCCAAGTGGGCATGATTTGGAGCTGTGTTGAGATAGCTAATTTACACAAAGCACAGCTCCAATCCATCATGTGCTCCAGTGTTTTCACACCGGCCGGTTTGCGAGACAGCTCTGTTCCCCAGCTCTGAGAGAAGTCAGGGTTTGCCAAGAAGCTGCATAGCTTGTAAAGCATTGAAATATCACAGTCGTCCTTCTTCATTTTGTCTGCCAGCAGTTTGCGGCACCCACGAAATTGCTTCGCCTCAACCTTCAAAGGGAATTGTCCCTCTGTGTGCCTTTTGCTGAAAGATTGTGAGGCTTGAATGTCATTTGATGTTGCCCTACAGTTTGTGAAAGGGAGCAGGGAGTCAAGAAAATTAGAAGGTATTCCAGGTTCTGTAGCAAGTGGTGCATTGCTGCAACTCGGGGAAGGAGGGAGGGAGTGTGGGGTAGAGAGAGGAAAGGGTGGTTGCTGCAGACACACTGTTGCTAGGAAACACTTGTGGCTTCTCCTCTTCTCTCTTTGTCTCCTTGAAGAACAAACTGACTGAAAGAAGCAGCCAGAGTGAAATGTCACTCGAATCATTCCAAGGAGTTTGGGGAATGTGGTGCATGTATCCATTTAAGTACAAACATTTATCAAAAGATACTCTTTGAGCCAACGTACCCCCGTCTCTGCCCAGGGGGAAGTCTTCGTTTAAGGCACTGGCTGAGAGCTAGAGATGTAGGATCTTAATTTGAGCCAGTTTGCTACAGCAGGAAAATAATCCTCCAGCAACAGTTCATGTGAATTATTGTGTGGATTATAATTAATGGACATTTTTGAAGGGTTTGATACATTTTTCGTTAGTGCAAATCAGGTCTGAAATTTCAAAGTGGAACTATAGAAGCCTTTTTAAAACTCAGATACATTACAAGTTTGCATTTCCTGCTATGCAGGGAAATTCTCAGCAAATTAAGATCCACAGCTCAATATATTCCTTCCTCTCCCCTCTTTTATCCATCTCTCTGTCTAATTCCTTGCCATATGGTATATCAGCATAATGCCCGTGCAGATATTTGATTATCAAAGCCGCCCGGCAGAAAGGCTATGCTCTCTCTGCCACCTCCCCTCCCACTACAGTACATTAAGATTCAGAGTGTGTCGCCACACCACCAGCGGTCTGGTCCAGTCCTATAATTCCCACAGGGAAGAGAAGGCGACTCTAGCAACCAGGCCTAACAGCCTGACCGGTGCTGTACTGTTGGACACACTGGTCATCAAAGAGGTTCTGTACAGAACCCATCACGGTGTATGTCCACGTGCCAGCATATGAATGTCCAAATTATACTAGGGTAAAATAATTGTATTGATTGACTGTCGTTGCCTTGTGTGCTTGCTTAAAGCTAATTATCTTAAACTAGATGCTGGGCTGATGCTGGGTGCAAATGAGCTTGAGAATAATGCATTTTTTATCTTGTTAAGTGGATTCTCTGACAGGGTCATGCAGCGGTGAGAGGTACTCACAAATCTCACAGGCTTCCATCCATACTAATGCTGACGTGGCACGGTCACATGCAAAACTGAATTATTACAGGATAAAACATATCATTTTGAGATAAGATTATTCTGTAATGGTACTGAAGGAGAAAAGTACGGTTTTGTTTCTGATGCCATGCAGGAAGAGGGCAAGATGAAGCTGAGGATGAGGATGGCAACGACAAAGATAACAATGGCATTATGGTAATGGCATTGATCTTGTAAGGTTAGCCTGATTAGAGTAGTGGATGTAGGAGCAATAATACAGTGAAGAAGAGACCTCTTCAGGAGAGAAAGACCGGCAGGGGGATGTGTTTTTTAAAGGCCAATATCAATATTGACTGTGGTGGAACGTCCTGTGTGGTGAAACGTTTTACACAGTCTGTTCTTTGTGTTGACCTCACTACACCCACACAACTCCTTTAGAAGACCTGGATACACTTTACTATCAATACCGAGTTCTACATGTTGGCTATAAAGTAAGTATGAGATATTATCTGAGATAAATCTACTTGAGAATGTATTCAGTCTTCTATTTCATTAGTTATTACAAATGTTACCTGTAAACATTCAAAAAATCAATCTCTTTTTCGGTCATAATTTTGCAGGTTTTGGAGTGCCAGTCCAAACTGTCAGAATGCTGTTGAGAATATCCTTTATTTTTGCATGCTGTAAGTATATCATAAATACAGGCTACTTCAACAGTATGTTAGAGCATTCACCATGTACCATGGAAGAGGGGTTGCATTTAAAAGTGCATTTCAATAAAAATAAAAAACAATACCACACTCAGCCTCTTCCACAACAACTTTGTAAGTAGAGAGCCTTATTAAGGGCCTGCAAATGCATGTGCACACAATGCTTGGGGTTTCAGCAGCTTATTGGTGGAATCACTGTATGAGCATTTACAATGTTTCAGACAACATTAGATTCCTTACATCTAAAAGGGGTCTATGTTCTCGATGGCAGAGAGGCTCTGAAGGACTGTTGAGCAACATACAGACAGCAACCATCTTATTGGGCTCTTCTACTGTCTGTCATGGTTCTCCATATAATACAATAAGACACTCTGCCATGTAAATACATCTGTTGTCTAAGTGTCCCTGAACAGTGTCCCTGAACAGTGTCCCTGGTTGTATAAAAACTACCAGTGAGTGCAACCTAACCTAACGACAAGTCCATGTGGACCTGCATGTGCAAGTGCAGTTAGTTGTGTCTGTGTTGTTTGTTCATGTCAGGCTTGTCTGGGTATTCCATTAGAATTGAATTGATCTACAAATACAAACACCACTGCACTTGCTTTTTCTTGAGGTTACCATGGTGTCGTGTGTGCCAAATTGCTTTCCGCAAGGCCTGATTACGCCTTAGTGATAAGCAGTTCATTTAAATTACAAGGTCCGGCCTGCGTGTTCAGGTGCCAGGCAGACCAATTTGACATTCATTGTGGTGTTGAGGGAAATAAAGTTAATGAAGTATGAAGTTCAAACACTGATGATCCAGCCTGCTGGTCAGAATACCCATAACCACACAACCTTTAACCTGTATGAGGTTAGGAATAATTATGATAATCCTCATTATATGATTTTACCTGTGATTGCCTAAGGCACATAAATCAATCAAATGTCTATTCCATGTTGGTTCCACAAAATGTCATTGAAATGTGCTTGTTGTGTAATCCTAGATTCAGATCATTCAGGCGAGAAAAAACATCACCCAAATAGGCCAGTCGCACGAGAAACTAGTCATCATGCAAGCGGTCAGACAAATGAAAATTATGGTCAGTAAAGACAACTTTAAGCTCATCTCTCAATTTAAAAAAACGTAGCAATACTTTGCCCCTTGATAACCAGCGCACTTCTGTATGTTGTAAAAGCGTTACGTGGTTGCTGCCCATATCATTGCATAGTGCAGAAAATACACGAGAGTTCAGGGGCCTTGCTTTAACAAAGTTAAACATTTTCCTTTTAGTGTCCAAAACGTCTTTCAAGCTGTCAGGCATTCCCTTGGCAGCAAGAGCCTCTTGGTCGATGCTGTAGTGGACCCAAGTGGCGTCAGGAGCAACTGTATGCACGCGGACTCCACTATGTCTCCCTGTCATGGCTTTTGCGCCATCAGTACAGATACCAACATGGACAGCAGCTACGTTTGGCTACATATGGACCGTTCGTGGATTTCCCACGAGAGAGTAACGGTTAATGTGATTGGATGTTACTTATTTGACTAGGCAACCTGTATTTGACATTGTGTTATTATTTCGATGAACACTAAAAGGTTTAATTTTATTTTTGGCAGTGAAGCGAGGCTACTCAGACAAGAAAAAAACCTCACCCAATTGTGTAGCCCCGGTTGACCTTGTATAGCCCCGGTTAACCTTGTATAGCCCCGGTTGACCTTGTATAGCCCCGGTTAACCTTGTATAGCCCCGGACTGTTTGAAAATATGAAGGAAAAAAATTGCTTTCAAAAAAATAATAATTGTGAATCACATTATTATTTCTCGTACCCCGACAGCATTGCACGTACCCCTGGGGATACCAGGTCTGTGCCAATGGTGACAGTTATTCTTACTGGGGTCCGACACATTACAGACATTACAGACAAAAATACATACATTTAAAAAACATTTGAAACAATTTAGAATGTAGATATTACAGAATACAACTAAAGATTTCCATTTAAAGAGGAATATATTTTTTATGTTTTCTCTCACAGAGACGGTGAAGGCCTCCACAAGGCAGTGGAGGTGGTGTGTGATGATTACGGTATTGTCAGGGCCCCCTTCTTAGGTATCCTGGGGGGGGGGCGTGGTTGGTATCCTGTGTGATGGCATTAAACTCTAACTCTAACTTCATACTGTATGGTGTATACTTGTAGCTTCATTGCGGTAGATCTCACATTCAGTGACAACCACACAGGAGACCCGTAACTCAAGGATGCTCCTACACCATGACTGTGAGAGATTGAACAGCACTAACTAATGATTATAACGTGTCTCCATGATCTAGTAGCATGTAATGGTGCATTAGGTAGGCCTATGTACTACCCAGGCTGTTGTCTCACTATAGAGGAAGTAACGAGTGATTTGGAGGGATTAGCCAAACCACTGGTGCAGGGCTGAGATTACACTGAACTCCCCTTTGACACTTGGACCTGGCTGTTC
The DNA here is from genome assembly GCF_036934945.1 of Oncorhynchus masou masou. Taxonomy (NCBI): domain Eukaryota; kingdom Metazoa; phylum Chordata; class Actinopteri; order Salmoniformes; family Salmonidae; genus Oncorhynchus; species Oncorhynchus masou. The sequence goes on along the minus strand of NC_088223.1, from coordinate 84,564,733 downwards.
TTAAAATCCCATCAAAGACAGCTAACACATGAGGATCTGGCCGTCATTAAGGCCGCAGCCATGCGTCTGCATTAGCCATCTGCATCCTGGCCTGAAAAGCAGCAGTGCAGGAACAGCTAAACAACATTATTCTGCTCCTTGCTACCTCTAATTGAACTGCGGTATGAGAGGAACACATGTTCTGTCAGATCCTTTCATCTGTGTGCAATCTGTAGATTGGTTTACGCATCACAGGGAACAAACTATCTCTAAGCTGACTAGAAGGCAGTGTGGATTCCATGGCTTCCTAATGTGTGTTAGCCTGAGTGCCAGTCTGTTTGTTACCATGAATGTGCCTGCCAGCTGTTCTCCCCATGCTCTGAGAACGCGCCCTGGAATACCATCCGGGCCCATGGATTTGCGGTTGTTGACCTAATGAAAGACCCGAGTCCTCTCGCTCGGTGACAGCCCTCACACCCAGCTCGAAGTTGTTGTTGTCAAATCATGCATAAAATGCATTGAGTTAGTCTGGTAGAGAGGCATCGTTGGGCTGATCATGGTTGGGTCTTCCTTTGTAATCCGTAATGGACTGTAGCCGCTGCCACATCAAATGATGACTCTGCGGAGGTCATAGCGGGCCTTCTTGTACTTATTCCTGTCTTCGGCCGTAGCATCAGGGTTGTCGGAGATAGCTCTGCGTGTGGTAGCCCTGCTCACCTATGTTACAATGCTGTTCATTGACTACAGCTCAGCATTCAACAACATTATCCCCTCCACCAAGCTTAGGACTTTGGGTCTGAACACCTCCCTCTGCAACTGGATCATGGAATTTCTGACAGGCGGTGAGGGTAGACAACATCACCTCCACCACGCTGACCCTTAACATAGGGGACCCACAGGAGTGTGTACTTAGTCCCCTCCTGTACTCCCTGTTCACTCATACTGTGTGGCCATACACGACTCCAACAACACCATCAAGTTCGCTGACAACATAACGGTGGTAGGTCTGATCACTGGCGACAATGAGTCAGCCTACAGGGAGGAGGTCAGTGACCTTACAGTGTGGTGCGGAGCAACAACCTCTCCCTCAACGTCAGCAAGACCAAGGAGCTGATTGTGGACTACAGGAAACAGGGTGGCGAACACGCCCCCATCCACATTGACGGGGCGGCAGTGGAGCAGGTAGACAGCTTCAAGTTCCTCAGTGTCCAAATCACTAAAGACTTCAAATGGTCCAAACACACATGCACAGTTGTGAAGAAGGCACAGGTTTCTTCCCCTCAGGAGGTTGAAAAGGTTTGGCATGGGCCCTCAGATCCTGAAAAGGTTCTACAGCTGTACCATTGAGAGCATATTGACTGGCTGAATCACTGCTTGATATGGCAATAGCACAGCCCTCCATCGCTTGGTGCAACAGAGGGTTGTGAGGACATCTCAGTACATCACTGGGGCCGAGCTCCCTGCCATCCAGGAACTCTATATCAGGCGGTGTGAAAAGAAGGCCCAGAAAATCGTAAAAGACTCCGACCACCAAAGCCATAGACTATTTTCTCAGCTGCTGCATGACAAGAGGTACCGGTGCATCAAGTCTGACACCAACAGGCTCTTGAACAGTTTCTATCACCTAGCAATACGACTGATAAATAGCAAACAAAATAGCTAGACAGACTATAGCTAGACAGACAGACTAGACAGACTATAGCTAGACAGACAAACTATAGCTAGACAGACAGACTAGACAGACTATAGCTAGACAGACTATAGCTAGTCAGACTATAGCTCGACAGACTATAGCTAGACAGACTATAGCTAGACAGACAGACTAGACAGACTATAGCTAGACAGACAAACTATAGCTAGACAGACAGACTAGACAGACTATAGCTAGACAGACAGACTATAGCTAGACAGACAGACGAGACAGACTATAGCTAGACAGACTATAGCTAGTCAGACTATAGCTCGACAGACAGACTATAGCTATACAGACAGACTAGACAGACTATAGCTAGACAGACAGACTATAGCTAGACAGACAGACTATAGCTAGACAGACAGACTATAGCTAGACAGACAGACGAGACAGACTATAGCTAGACAGACTATAGCTAGTCAGACTATAGCTCGACAGACAGACTAGACAGACTATAGCTAGTCAGACTATAGCTCGACAGACAGACTATAGCTAGACAGACAGACTATAGCTAGACAGACAGACGAGACAGACTATAGCTAGACAGACTATAGCTAGTCAGACTATAGCTAGACAGACAGACTAGACAGACTATAGCTAGACAGACTATAGCTAGACAGACAGACTATCGCTAGACAGACAGACTAGACAGACTATCTGAGTTAACCTTGTCGTATCTTTTATTGACCTTTTTTCAGTATTTCAGTATTTTCAGTATTTGTCTGAATGCACACTCACAGGGCCCTACACACACACATTGTCACTCCGACACACAAATACTCACTCCATCATTTGCTTCCTCACACGTAATTTGCACATACATTTATACTGACTCTACACACCCACCCACATACAAGCTGCTGCTACTCTGTTTAACTTATATGCTCTACCCTAGTCCCCTTACCCCTAAACATATCTACCTCCATCACTCCAGTATCCCTGTCCCCTTACCCCTAAACATATCTACCTCCCTCACTCCAGTATCCCTGCACATGTAAATATGCTATTGGAACTGACTTTTTAAATATTTCCTGTATATATTATGCTTACTTACTTTATTGTGTATTTCATATTTCTTATTCTTATTTCTATAGTTAGTTTATAGTTTTTTTTGTTTTTTTCTAGTAATACATTGTTATAGATTATTGCATTGTTGGGTTTTGAGTTCGGAAGAAAGGCATTTCATTGTACTTGTGCATGTGACATTAAAACTTGAAACTATCATGCCACTTCCTTGTTACTCCTTGTCATACCAAACATGTTTGGCTTCAGAATGACAATAAAATAGTTGGCAAGAGCACAAACAGATCTGGGACTAAATAGGGGTTGTTCATATTATTATAAATTTAAGCTTTGTCATAACCAGGGTCTGATGTGCAAGGAGCCAATTCAAGTCTTCAGTTCTTCAGACAATAACCTACCAAGGGACTGCGGTTGAAAATTAGCCTGCTGGCAAAACCAGCACTTTTACTGAAACGTGGATTCAAGTGCACTGTCCCTTTAAAAATAAACTCAAACTCAAGGTTACTCATCATGACAGCGTGGTTCACCGAACCATCTCCCTTACATTACCAGTATTTTCTTCGTTGGTATGTCAGAGTACTATGTGAACATCCATCCATAGACCTACATGGGGCCCATCTCTCAGGGCGAGGCCCTGGGCTACCTGATGCCCCTACAGAAGCTCTTCTCTGGCATCACCTCACACATGGAGTTACAGATATGTGACTGCTCAGACCCATCACCAAACATCTGATACACTCCTGGCTCCGACCCATCACCATACATCTGATACACTCCTGGCTCCGACCCATCAACATATATCTGATACACTCCTGGCTCCGACCCATCACCATACATCTGATACACTCCTGGCTCCGACCCATCACCATACATCTGATACACTCCTGGCTCCGACCCATCCCATCACCATACATCTGATACACTCCTGGCTCCGACCCATCACCATACATACATCTGATACACTCCTGGCTCCAACCCATCACCGTACATCTGATACACTCCTGGCTCCGACCCATCACCATACATCTGATACACTCCTGGCTCCGACCCATCACCATACATCTGATACACTCCTGGCTCCAACCCAACTCTCTACATCTGATACACTCCTGGCTCCGACCCATCACCATACATCTGATACACTCCTGGCTCCGACCCATCACCAAACATCTGATACACTCCTGGCTCCGACCCATCACCATATATCTGATACACTCCTGGCTCCGACCCATCACCATACATCTGATACACTCCTGGCTCCGACCCATCACCATACATCTGATACACTCCTGGCTCCAACCCTTCACCATACATCTGATACACTCCTGGCTCCAACCCATCACCGTACATCTGATACACTCCTGGCTCCGACCCATCACCATACATCTGATACACTCCTGGCTCCGACCAATCACCATACATCTGATACACTCCTGGCTCCGACCCATCTCCGTACATCTGATACACTCCTGGCTCCGACCCATCTCCGTACATCTGATACACTCCTGGCTCCGACCCATCTCCGTACATCTGATACACTCCAGGCTCCGACCCATCTCCGTACATCTGATACACTCCAGGCTCCGACCCATCTCCGTACATCTGATACACTCCAGGCTCCGACCCATCACCATACATCTGATACACTCCTGGCTCCGACCCATCTCCGTACATCTGATACACTCCAGGCTCCGACCCATCTCCGTACATCTGATACACTCCTAGCACACGTGACAGGCCTCTATAGACTGAGGCTAAAGCCACAGATACTGATGTTTTGTACTCCTCGATACCACTCTTTAAAAACTGAAATATGCCAGATACACACTTTTTCAGATACCCAAATACTGATGACCTAATCGGTGATGACAGAAACCTCTCTTCACCCAGTGACTTTGACCACATCCCTGGCACCATAATTTGGGAGAACGGGCTCGTGGCAATGACAGGAGCAGCTTCAGTGGAATGGAATGAAATACATCAAACACATGGTTTCCAGGTGTTTGATGCCATTCCATTTGCTCCGTTATTATGTGCCGTTCTCCCCTCAGCAGCCTCCACTGTATGGACTAGTCTTGTATTCGTCTCTATGGTCCTCCCATGTGAGTGAATAGGCCTGCACAATTGCAATTCTCCTTTGCACCAACAGAGAGCACTAAATAACAAAATGTTCCAAGATGCAGTATTCCTAATGTACCACAAGATGACGCTACATCTCAACACAAACCATCAGTCTGAACAGTTTCACAAAAATAGGTCACCCATGGCAACATCATTGAAAGTATGTTAATTTTAATTTACTTTTTTACCCTTATTTAAATAGGAAAATTAGTTAAAAACAAATTCTTATTTACAATGACAGCCTACCCCAGCCAAACCCTAAGGGGAGACTCTGGGCCAATTGTGTGCTGCCCTATGGGACTTCCAATCACGGCCAGTTGTGATACAGCCTGGAATCAAACCGGGGTCTGTAGTGATGCCTCTAGCACTGAGATGCAGCACCTTAGACCGCTGCGCTACTCGGGAGCAATGGCCTACTACTTGGATGGGACTGTAAATTAACAAACAAGAAGTCAAACACACTTAATTGAATAATTGTTTGTTTTTCTGCTAACTTAAACATTTGTGTCTTTCTAAATTAATTTGTGTTCTTCCATGTACATTTAATTTTTTTTATAAATAAAAGGCAAAACATTCACTCTTTATAATGCGCACTTTCTGCACATCTGATCAATGCTTACCCGAATAGGAAGACTTTTGAAAGGGTTCCAAAAACAGAGTCTATATCACCGTCAATAAGGATGCCACTTCATCAACTGCTTCTCCTTATCCTTTGTACTACCTTCTGACACAGTCAACACAATAAACACGGTATTCTTAGCTCAGAGGTTATGTTGTGTATTTACAGAGTGAGATTTGTACAGACACAATCCATCTGTTGGTGACACACAGCTCGATTGCAGCTTGAGAGAGTGACTCTGTTTTGGCTCACCAGCACAACCTTCAAGGGTGGCTCATTCGTATCCAATGACGTGTCACCTATATTTAATGATGACAGAGACAAGAAGACCAGGCAATGATGTTGAGTGACAGATAAGAGCATTGTGTTTCTACGCCATGCTGTTTGTCCAGAATTCTTGTGAACATGAGGGAAAATTGCCAGGCATGTGTGGTATGGCATTCTTGAAGTTGTGCCTTGCTATGAAGCCATTGGCTGATTCTTTAGGATATTTATTGTTAACAGTAATGTGATATGGTTTACGGTGGGATTTTACATTTTTTAAATACACATTTTTAGTCATTTAGCAGACACTCTTATCTAGAGCGACTTACAGGAGCATATTATAATGTTTACAATATAAAGTCATTTCACATAATACATTAATCATCGGGTGGCAGATAGCCTAGTGGTTGGAGTGTTGGGCCAGTGAACGAAAGGTTTCTAGATCAAATCCCCAAGGTAAAAAGGGTTAAAAAATGGGTTAAATGCCTATTAACTATATAGTTTACTGTTATAACTATAGTTATAACAGTAAAAGCTGTTTATCAGTTCAAATATGTCTCCTTCCCAAAAGCGTTGGGAACAATTTCACTTTATAAAGAAGTCTATCAAAAGGAAAAGTTGCCCAAAGACATTCTCCCAGTAAACTTCAATATCAGATTTAAACATGCCTATAGCAGGCCTAGGCCTATAGCCTAAATGACATTTGACATACTGTACCGTAGCTCATCTTTGTTGCTGACTGCCGGACGGTATGATTTACGGCCGGACTGTATGACTGACTAAGGGACCAATTCTGTTCCAAAAACGTTTCGTCTGTTGAAAAACGTTTAGCAACATAACCCGTTTACTCCAAACGAAAACGAGAGTTTCTATTGGACAAATTCAATTCGGCCCCTCCCCATTTGCTTCCGTTTGGTTCTTAAACGGCAATCGGTTTCCGTTGCAGGACGTAATGAATACACCCATTTTATGTTGTGGAAACCTTCCCGTTGTCAAATTAGAGTCGGTGAGCTGGGATAGACTGGGAGTTTGGTTCAGAGAAGGTCAGACATAGCCTACTGCCTGCCGGACAGGGCAAGAAGAGTAAAGACTGAATGTGGGACAGGAAATCTGACGTGAACCATCTACGAAATAGTATCCCAATTGTTTCATCCAGCAATCAAGGATCTGACGAATGACAAAGGTTGGCTGCGTAAACTTTGGCATTCAGGTCTGATCGTTTCTAAACCGGCCTGTTGTTGTTCGTGGAGGCTCTGAAAGAGAACATCATGGCAAGGCGGACTGTGCACGAAGTAACAGTTCAAGATGTACAGAAGAGGAGAAATCCGAACAAACACTATGTAAGTCCAAAAGTGTTTTTTCAGGAGAGGGCCGACCACGTCTGTATATTGTAGGAATGTATGTGTCACACCTATTATATTCGATAACATTTATTGTTTCGATAAAGTAAAAACAAAGAGAGTATCGAATTACATTTGACCAAAACAGTCGCTGGAAGAAAAAATTACAGTGCGACCATGTTGCATGCATCTAAAGAAAAGTGGAGTGAGTGGTTCGGGAGATGTTTAGCGTTGAAAATATCCAATTTATTTTTGCTTTCGAGACCACATGTCAACATCTGGAAATAACCGAGCACCAGGCATGCGCTTTTTCTCAGACTCTTGGTGTTGTTTGTTTTAATTTCCACTTTATTAGGCTACTGTAGTAAAATAATGTTACTATTATAAGTTGTTGGTTTGGTTTCTGATAACTTTTGCACACTTGGAATGTAGTCTACACCTGGTTATAACTTTATTAAATATTAAAAAACACACGACCAATATTGAAAACAGTTATTTCCAAAACTGCTGCCACTTTATTTTGTTATTTTACTATTACAGTAAACTATAAACAGTAAAAGTATATGCAGTATGCTGTCGGAGGAACGATAAGGTCACCAGTGAGGTTCGTAATGCAGTCCAGGGTATAATTTTTAAAATATTTTTATTTAACCTTTATTTAACTAGGCAAGTCTGTTACGAACACATGATTAGGTGTATGTGTATGATAGGTGTATGTGTGTATAAAACCTGACACAGACCTTTCAAAACATCGCGAAGGTAGCCTTCGAATAGCTGTCATAGATTTTGATTGGTCTAATGTCTATTTCAGAACGGTTGAGAGAACCATATATCTGAAGCGGAGAAGCGATGCATGATTTGAGTTACACTGTGATTGTTTGGGTAGTCCATCCCGAGGAGGTAAAACATCGATACAGTTACATATCGGTATATTATTTTAAGATTATATATCATATCGTTTTACAACTCCAGTATTTTTCCTTCATAACTTGTTCTCCATCTTCTTTTTAAACGGGGAGCCGAAAATCGAAATGCAATAAAATCACATTATCGAATTGCAAAACATAGAATCTTGAGAATCGCAAAACATATCATGTTGGCACCTAAGTATCATGATAATATCATATCTTAATTAAGGTCCCTGGCAATTCGCAGCCCTACTGCCTCCCAGGCCTTCATGCTCACCTACAGTATAGGCTACACACTGTAGTAGAAAACCGTGACCTCAGGTATTGGTATTTGTTGACCAGGAAGCATACCACTCACTCATCTATTCCCAAAGTCATTGTTAGCTCAGAGTACACAAGGCCTTGGCAGAGTGTTTGAACAAGGAATGCCCTTCTGCACACTTCTGTCCAGGACAGAGAGCAGAAGCAAGGCATGCAGTTTGAGACTGTCTGCATGAAGGTCCGGCACATTTATGTTTAGTCTTGACTACAACTTGTTGTGTTGCTCATTTCCATTACAATATTACCTTATACAAATGGACAGTACGCTTACTACAAAATTCCTGAGCCATCAGAATGATAATGAGAATGCCTTGTGTGCAGACTGCAAAACATGAAGAAGCATGCTTACAATATACAGTATTCTACTTTCTGATGGTGCTGTGATCAGTGCATCCCAAGAGTGTTTTTGTTGCTGCATCCAAGCATCCAAGCCACCTCAGCGTTTCTGTTTTGAATGATCTCTAATGCACAGTGAAAGGGTTAGGAGCTGAGTGTGGGCTGAGGCAGATGGAAGAATGTTTTCTTATTTCGATAACCACTCCTCAGTCTCCATAAAGGGTTTGATTTTTGGATGTATGATGATGATGTTGATGACTGGTTACGTCGTACAAAAATGTCCAGTGAGGTGCAGGATATAAAGATCTTGAGCTCCTGTGTCTCCTTCATCTGCTGGTTTACTGGTTGTGTGCCCTGCGTTGAGCCCTGTGTTTAGCATCTTCCACAGCGTTTCGTCTCCTGCAGGGAGGGCAGGGAGTTGGGCCAGGCCGAGCTGGCCCGGTCAGCTGGCCCGGCCTGGGACAGAGGCCAACAGAAGCACTCAGCCAGACACAATCAGTGTGGAGTTTCCGTCTGATAACCTCCCAGATTCTCTTTCTCACTTTACAAAAAAGAAAGTGTTTGTTGCACTTGTATGTCAAACACCAACAGGCCATTATTGAATGTTGACAGCCTGCAAGATGCTTTATTTTCATTCACTGTCGGGTTTAGTACTTTGATCTTAGGGTGGGTGATGCAAAATATGTTATATTTACCAATGGTTGGTTTCACTGATGTTACAAGACGAATCCCCAGTATTTCATGGCACCCATAAAAGCCAAACTCGGCGAAACAAATGCGTGTGCTGATATACTCCCTTAAAAGACCTTCGCTAAAAAAAAATGGGAAAACAACGGCAATAGTACTGTTTGTCCATTTTGAGACGCCATAGCCAGTACACACTTCCTCAAAATAGTCAGCATTATTCTATGATAGTTCTAGAAATCTGTCATTAATTTAGACGTTTTTGCAGAGGAGATCTTAGTCATGCAATTTCACATCTAACTAAGATGTTTGGTGCAGTATTTCTCAATGATAAAATGTACATGAAAACAAGTCGTCTCTTGTTGAATGACAACAACAACAAAACATTTTTTAAAGTATCCCTACTGTTGACCAATCACCGACGAAGGGGCAAAAACTTTGGCTACCGACTTCGGCTTGCCTCAAGAAAAAATGTCAGCCAAGTCCAAAGTTTAAAACGAACCAAAGCCTCACAAAAGGTTGTAATAATATATGCACAAACTCTTCCGAACTGTTTTGGATGGGAAGCATGCAGACGCCTTAAATGGAAAATACAGTTGGAATTAAGGAAACATACTGATAGAAACTTCAGGACAAAGGAATGGTCAATTTGCCTGTGTTTTTGAATCTGAAAAAGCACAGTATTGACTCATGTAGTGCAATGTTCTGCTGTCACACAGTGGTGGTATGTCATACAGTGCAGTCAGAAAGTATTCAGACCCCTTGACTTTTTCCACATTTTGTTACGTTACAGCCTTATTCTAAAATGTGTTACATATTTTTTCCCTCATCAATCTATGTACAATACACCATAATAACAAAGCAAAAACAGTTTTTTAGAAATTTTTGCAAAATAAAAACCTGGAAATATTACATTTATATAAGTATTCAGGCCCTTTGCTCAGTACTTTGTTGAAGCGCCTTTGGCAGCGATTACAGCCTCAAGACTTCTTGGGTATGACAGTACAAGCTTGGCACACCTGTATTTGGTGAGTTTCTCCCCTTCTTCTCTGCAGATCCTCTCAATCTCTGTCAGGTTGGATCGGGAGCATCGCTGCACAGCTATTTTCAGGTCTCTCCAGAGATGTTCGATGGGGTTCAAGTCTGGGCTCTGACTGGACCACTCAAGGACATTCAGAGACTTGTCCCGAAGCCACTCATGCGTTGTCTTGGCTGTGGCTGTGTCATTGTCCTGTTGGAAGGTGAACCGTCATCCCAGTCTGAGGTCCTGAGCACTCTGGAGCAGGATTTCATCAAGGATCTCTCTGTACTTTTCTCCGTTCATCTTTCCCTCTTTCGATCCTCCCTCGATCCCAGTCCCTGCTGCTGAAAAACATCCCCACAGTATAATGCTGCCACCGCCATGCTTCACTGTAGGGATGGTGCCAGGTTTCCTCCAGACGTGACGCTTGGCATTCAGGCCAAATAGTTAAATCTTGGTTTCATCAGACCAGATACTCTTGTTTCTCATGGTCTGACAGTCTTTAGGTGCCTTTTGGCAAACTCAAAGAGGGCTGTCATGTTCCTTTTACTGAGGAGTGGCTTCCATCTGGCCACTCTACCATCAAGACCTGATTGGTGGAGTGCTGCAGAGATGGTTGTCCTTCTGGAAGGTTCTCCCATCTCCACAGAGGAACTCTGGAGCTCTGTCAGAGTCACCATTGGACTCTTGGTCACCTCCCTGACCAAGGCCCTTCTCCCCCGATTGCTCAGTTTGGCTGGGCGGCCAGCTCTAGAAGAGTCTTGGTGGTTCTAAACTTCTTCCATTTCAGATTGATGGAGGCTACTGTGTTCTTGGGGACCTTCAATGCTGCAGACATTTTTGGTACCCTTCCCCAGATCTTTGCCTCAACACAATCCTGTCTCAGAGCTCTACGACAGTTCCTACGACAATTGCTCTGACATGCACTGTCAACTGTGGGACCTTATATAGACAGGCGTGTGCCTTTCCAAATCAAGCCCAATCAATTGAATTTACCGCAGGTGGACTCCAATGAAGTTGTAGAAACATCTCAAGGATGTTCAATGGAAACAGGATGCACCTGAGTTCAATTTCGAGTCTCATAACAAAGGGTCTGAATAATTATGAAAATAAGGTATTTCTGTTTTTTATTTTTCTACATTTGCAAAAATCCTGTTTTGGCTTTGTCGTTATTGGCTATTGTGTGTAGATCGATGAGGGAAAATGTTTTTAATACATTTTAGAATAAGCCTGTAACGTAACAAAATGTGGAAAATGTCAATTGGTCTGAATACTTTCCGAATGCACTGTATGTCTATTGTCCATGCATCCTTTGCAAGACGACAATTGTGTTATCCCCATGTGTGAGTAATAGACATGATCTTTTCCTTTTACACAGGAAATGATGATCTCACGGTGTGGGAAGGAAGTGATATCATATGAAAGGATGTCAGATCCATTCTGTAGAAACACCAAATTGAACCACACCATGTACCTAGTAAATTAATTTGTCTTCCCTTGAATCCACGTCATTATGGACGAGGTGTGACCATGAATCAGAAATGGAATCATCAAGGGATTACACCTTTGAAGCTATTATGGGTTTAACAGCATATTGAGGTTATTACACTGTTACCATGAATATATGGATCCATTTGAATTAATATGGGTCCTTGTCGTCACACCTATGCAGTAATAGTAACTATATGCTCTGTAAGAGTTAAAAGTTTTAAAGGTAACCCCTTTTGTTCTTTCTATCAGGTTTACATCATCAAGGTGTCTTGGTCTGATGGTAGCACTGAGGTCATCTTCAGGCGCTACAGCAAGTTCTTCGATCTGCAGGTGAGTTGGGAACAGCTATGGGAAAACAACTTAAAGTACAATCATACATGCACACTATATGGCTGCATTTTAAATGGCACCCTATTCCCTACATAGTACACTACTTTCTACCAGAGCCCTACGGCTATAAGCTGGGTAGTTCGAGCCCTGAATGCTGATTGGCTGACAGCCGTGGTATATCAGACCGTATTCCACGGGTATGACAAAACATGCATTTTTACTGCTCTAATTACGTTGGTAGCCAGTTTATAATAGCAATAAGGCACTTTGGGGGTTTGTGGTACATGGCCAATATACCACGGCTAAGGGCTGTGTCCAGGCACTCCGCGATGCGTTGTGCCTAAGAACAACCCTTAGCCGTGGTATATTGGCCATATACCACACCTCATCATTTCTTATTTCTTAAATATACCATTGTACAGGCCTACCAATAGGAACACAGTGTTTGTGCCGGGGTCACTGAACCATGTGATTTTGGTAATTACCTGCATATGAGTCGATTCGGAAAATGAACTAATGGAGCCCGAATAAGCTGAATGTTGATTTTAACAGATAACCACAAAAATAGAATAGAATGTCACACAGGCAGTTTACTGCATGTGGAGGGAATCTCCTCAGAGTTTCAGTTCCTTTTTCTGTGGCAATTGATCTCTATTAAAATATACCATCAATATGAATACTTGGTGTACATTGTGTCATATGGTCTGAGTGTAGATTAATGTAAGCAGGTAGGCCTATTGGAGATGCAGGGTCATATTGAGTCAGTGTGTATTTTTAAAATGGGGCATTCCCTCGTATGCTTTTCAGCTGCTTCCTTCTCTATTTAAAGCTCGGGGTGGGCTCTCAGAGTGGCATGTGAAATTCAGATAACCCTTATGATTACACCAGATCACATCTCCTGGTTTGGCCCATTGGTTTGGCCCATTGGTTTGGCCTATTGGTTTGGCCTATTGGTTTGGCGCTGGTACATGAAAAGGGGAAACAGTTCATTTATCATTCATTGAAATGGGCTTATGTCAATTCCTGTAAAGCTGTGGCTCAGACTACAAGCTGGCTGACCGTTTATGACGGTGGCTGGTAGTGTCATCTTCTGAGAACTAAGGACTGTACTGCATACAAAATGCAACACACCCTATCACCTGTAAAGTGCCCTTTTGACCAGAGTCCTACACTCATGTCAAGGTACTATCTGTCCCCATAGGAGAGCCCTTTGAAGAACCCTTATGGCTGCAGGTAGAAAACTTTTGGTTTTCATGTAGAATCCTTTCTAGAGGGTTCTCCTTGGAACCCAAAACTGGTTCTCCTATGGGGACAGCTGAAGAACCCTTTCGGAAACCTTTTTTCTAAAAGGGTAGGACCAGGTCCAGAATAGTGCACTCTCTAAGGATAGGGTTCCATTCGGGACACAGCCTGGACAGTGAAGGAGTGATGAGTCATTTCATCTGGCTTCTGCTCCTCTGACGGTACTGGCCCACCTGGATGCATCTCTCTGAGAGCCTGCCATAGTTGCTGTCTGTTGGTAAGGACATAAGACCAATGGGCTGGCCTGGGCTGAGCCGGTCTAGAATAGTGCTTCTCACTGTGGAACACGTCACCTGTTTGGCTGCGTCAATACTGGACTCCTCTGGTGTTGTACTGCTGTCTCACAATGAGGAAAACTATTCACACACAATCCCTGTTCCTCCCTTCCTCTGACTCTCCCTGGGCCGTCATCGCTCACTCCTCTCTGATGTCACTGCTGTCCATCCTGCAGGAGACAGCCTTTGTTTGAAAGTAATGTTCAGATGAACAGATCGGCTGGCAAACAAAGAACGATGACATGATCTTATGCCTCAATATAATATATGACCACAGAGACGGGTTGTCTCTTGCATCACATCCCATCAATAGTGGCTAATGCTGTTGGCAGACTTATGGCTGTCTCTCCGCATGCAGGCCAGAGGTCTGGGTTGATTCATGGTGCTGTGTTTGTCTTGTCCACAGTTCATATAGCTACAGTACATATGCCGATGGGGCCTAGTGGAGTCATCATAATACAGTCCTTTGATTTTGTCAAAATACTTTTACCTAAGTTCCAAATTCTAGCAGAGAATACATTTTATTGAGCTTCTCTGTTAGTCATTGAGTCTATAAGACATTGATGGAAGGCGACAAAGACAGACAGGCTGTTATTATTATGGTCTAGATGTCGCCTCACATTTTGTCTACTTTAATCTACCTGGTCCACTGATGGCAGCTGATGAGAGCTGTTACCTGTTGGTGAGGGCATAAAACAACTGTAACATAGTATTAGGCCAACTGCATCAAATGGAGCCGGGCAAACAAACCTCTGCACGTTGTTGTTTACTCCTCTCTAATTACTAATGCAGAGTTAGTACTTGTCTTTAGATTCCTAGACTTGAAGCCAGAACAGTTTCGTGAGCCATTTGAGATACAGTAGAAGTGGAAACACAGGGTAGCCTAAACAAAATTGCATGCAAATTTCATGATGTAAGTGCCTTGAACCAAAATGACTGATGCATTGCTTTGAAAAATTATGGAAAATACAGACTCTGTTTCCATGGCACTAAGTACTGTTTCCATGCTCTACATCTGTCCACGTTGTACTTAATATGCCCTATCCTTGTGTCTAAATTCCAAAACCACTTTCGAATAGATACAAACTCTTATTCCTATGCATTGGTGTGATGTAAAGCGGATACTTGACTACTGTCTCCCTCAACTCACAGCTGTCACATATTTTCCACATGTGGTAATCGAGTAACAAAACCCTTTTAATGTGGAAAGAGGACAATCCTCTAGTTGAGATCATAGGGCTGCCTGTTGTGAGCAGCGTTTTGCACAAAAGCTAAAGAGGCTCTTATTCTCTGGTGCACAAGAATTTGCTGGACCCGATTGCAATAAACTGGATCCCATGCTATAATTTTTGATCTGGAAACAATTAGACATGACATATGCCTTGACTTAGAAAATGCTGAACAGAAGATATGTGCGTTTGTAAATATAGTACATAGCAGTACTGTGCACTATGGAAATGAATATAAATAAAGGTAGATTTGAAGGGAAATCCAGCAGTTGACAATTGAGCGGTTTTTAATCCTGCTGGAATGCTTTGGAAAGGGAAAAGGAGGGTTCAAGGACCAAATCCATGTGGAAGACTTGTTCAGGATATGCATTAGTATGACTTGCCCATAAGCTCGCCTAGTAAAATGGCAAAGCTTATACACCTTTTCAAAATGAATTAAAATGAATTCAATTTCCTGGTATAATTTGAAGACAATAACCAAGAAATCCAATAGGGTATTATATTCTCCTTGACATAGAAGGTGATCTGTCATCCATAGACAGATAGGCTGAACCTTGGACTTTTTACTTCAGTAGGACAAATGAGATTGAGTAGTATCTTAATTCGCTCCACTCTTTTCCACCTTGCTGGCTTACTGGTGTCTCCTGCCTTTGTTTATGACTATTGAACGTTTTTTTTAGGCAATGTCTGCCCAGCCGTCACTATGCCAGACTTGAAATGTGAGAGTTTAGTTTCACTGCTCAGTTTTTTTCCCCTTTTTATATTTAATTTTCTCCCTTTTTAAAAAGGGTTTTGAAAACCATGTGCTGAGCCAGCACATTGCTTACAGGGCAGACCGACACAGGAAATGCAAGTCTAAACGAAGGCTCCTCACCTCACATGCTCTCTGTTGACATTGCTCAACAGCTAAGCAGAATGTTTTCACCAATTCCTATTGAAAACACATGACGTTGGTCTTTTTGAGTGTGATTCACTCATTTAAACCAATGTTTTCCAAAGCCTTAATATAAAATAACTCAAGTAAAAGTAAGTCACCCAGTAAAATTCTACTTGAGTAGAAATTTAAAAGTATTTGGTTTAAAATATAAATATGTGTCAAAAGTAAATGTTATTGCTAAAATATACTTAAGTATCAAAAGTAAAGTATAAATCATTTCAAATTCCTTATATTAAGCAAACCAGATGGCACCATTTTCTTGTTTTTTTTTTATTCATGGAGAGCAACGGTCCAACATTCAGACATAATTTACAAACGAAGCATGTGTGTTTAGTGAGTCCGCCAGATTAGAGGCAGTAGGGATGACCAGGGATGCTTGGTTGATAAGTGCGTGAATTGGACTATTTTCCTGTCCTACCAAACATTCAAAATAAAATAACTTTTGGGTGTCAAGAAAAATGAATGCAGTAAAAAGTACAATATTTTCTTTAGGAATGTAGTGAAGTAAAAGTTGTCAAAATATTAAGTCAAGTACAGATACCCCAAAAACCTACTTAAGTAGTACTTGAAATTATTTTTACTTAAGTACTTTACAGCACTGGAAATTCCAGAAAGAGATGTGGTTGTCGGAGGAGGCCTTTAACACTTATTCAGGTCCTGTTTTGAGAGGGAGACTCAGATCCAGAGAACAAAGGCCTTTGTGTCTGATGAGACTGACTGATGTAGTCACAGAAGAGGATAGGAACCAGATGAAGGATAACTGTCCATCGCAAATTAACTTAGTCTCTGATCAAACAACAATTTGCTGCCCAATTAATTAATTAATTTGATGCAAAATACTTATTTTAAGTAGCTCTGGATAAGAGTGTCTGCTAAATGACTAAAATGTAAGTTTAACTGTGTATCCATTTATTCTGTTAGGTGTAGTGATGGAGGAGTCGTGTGATGATAACCCACCGTTACTCCCCTGGCTGTGATGTCATACCTCCCAGCAGACATCACAGCTGGGACCCTACATTCTTTGTGGTTTCCTTGTTTACTCATTAATGTATTAGTCATTAACAGCCCTTTTTTTTCGTCTGAATTAGTCAGCTAGCTAGATTCATCAATGAAAATACGTGGAATCGATGTCTGTGCCCAGTGGGTAGTCCATCACAACTAAAGTTAACAGTACCTCAGTAGGCCTACCATTGCCAAGAAAAAGTCTGTCAAATGAAGTCAGTATTTACTATTGTGTTGCTAGAACCCATTAAACCCATTCTCAAGGCATTAATGTGAGAGTTATGTGTACATGATGTAACTGGCTGTCTGCAGCAGAGACGAGGCTACATACTCACCTTAGTCAGATGGCTGTCCTCATCTGAGACATCAGCTCTGATTACAGGCCATAGACAGGGTGTTGGAGCGATGGTAGAGAGACAGAGTCAGTTAGGGTGTGGCTCCCTGCTAGACACATGGGAACAATTACAGAGTGTGTGGGGGTATTCTCTATCTCTCTCTCTCTCTCGTCATAAAGTGAAAGGAGGATGTGTGAAAAAAGGCCTCTGCCTCTTTCAGTCAGAGGTCTTTTGGAGTCTTTTGAAGGAGTAGTGGAGCTGGAAGTTTGATGTAGAGCTTGGATCAATCAGTACCTCCCCTAATTGCTGTCTACAGGATTGGTATTCTTAGTTCCCTGCTGATCTTCTACTTTTTTCTGCACTAGTCAGTTCTTCTGTTGCGTTTGTTGGGTCACATTTGTCGAAATAGCTCAGTACATTTTCATTCCACATCGTGGATATTATTGGGTCTATTGGGATATATAATGATGTATTTTAAAAAATATAATTAAGATGTACACTTCAGTTACAGATGTAGGATCTTAATTTGACCTACAGTGCATTCGGAAAGTATTCAGACCCCTTGACTTTTTCCACATTTTGTTACATTACAGCCTTATTCTAAAATAGATTACATGTCAATATATATATATATATATATATATATATATATAAAAAAAAAATTAAAAAATCCCCAGCAATCTGCACACAATACCCCATAATGATGAAGTGATAAAAAATGTTTATAGATATATCTTAGCAAATGTATATAAAGTATTCAGACCCTTTGCTATGAGACTTGAATTTGAGCTCTGGTGCATCCTGTTTCCATTGATCATCCTTGGGATGTTTCTACAACTGTGGTAAATTCAATTGATTGTACATGTCTATATATAAGCTCCCACAGTTGACAGTGCATGCCAGAGTAAAAACCAAGACAGGATTGTGTCAAGGCACAGATCTGAGGAAGGGTACCAAAACATGTCTGCACCAAGAGCACAGTGGCCTCCATCATTCTTAAATGAAAGAGGTTTGGAACAACCAAGACTCTTCCTAGAGCTGGCCGCCCAGCCAAACTGAGCTATCGGGGGAGAAGGGCCTTGGTCAGAGAGGTGACCAAGAAACCGATAGTCACTCTGATAGAGCTCCAGAGTTTCTCTGTGTAGATGGTTGTCCTTCTGGAAGATTCTCCCATCTCTGCAGCACTCCACCAATCAGGCCTTTCTGGTAGAGTGGCCAGATGGAAGCCAGTCCTCAGTAAAAGGCACATGACAGCCCGCTTGGAGTTTGCCAAAAGGTACCTAAAGGACTCTCAGACCATGAGAATCAAGATTCTCTGTTCTGATGAAACTAAGATGTGAATATTTGGCTTTAATGCCAATAGTCACTTTGGGAGAAAGCCTGGCACCATCCCTACAGTGAAGCATGGTGGTGGCAGCATCATGCTGTGGGGATGTTTGTCAGCGGCAGGGACTGGGAGACTAGTCAGGATTGAGGCAAAGATGAACAGAGAAAAGTACAGAGATCCTTGATGAAAGCCTGCTGAGAGGATCTGCAGAGGAGGTGTGGCAAGCTTGTTGTGTCATACCCAAGAGGACTCTAGGCTGTAATCCCTGCCACAGGTGCTTCAAT
The DNA here is from genome assembly GCF_036934945.1 of Oncorhynchus masou masou. Classification (NCBI taxonomy): domain Eukaryota; kingdom Metazoa; phylum Chordata; class Actinopteri; order Salmoniformes; family Salmonidae; genus Oncorhynchus; species Oncorhynchus masou. The sequence continues at coordinate 84,545,912 of NC_088223.1, read as the reverse complement.
AGAGTACAGGGTCTGAACACTTAATGTAAATGTGATATTTCAGTTTTTTTATTTTCAAGAAATTAGCAAACATTTCTAAATACCTGTTTTTGCTTTGTCATTATGGGGTTCTGTTTGTAGATTGATGAGGGGGAAAAAACGATTTAATCCATTTTAGAATAATGCTGTAACCTAACAAGATTTGGAAAAAGTAATTGGGTCTGAATACTTTCCAAGGTACTGTATATTGTTACAGTAAAATAATATTTTGTTCATTATATTGCTTGATCGATCTGTGGTTAGGCTATTAGCTGGCAAAAAGTAGGCTACATAAAAAGTGCAATACTGTTAACATAACCGTGTGTTAGTGTGGGTTTTCAGTGAATTTACAGTATGTAAATCACAAACCTCATCTGAACATTCGGTGCAAAAAAATGATCAGGAACAAACTATTTATGAAGCTCCTACATCTGTTTAATGATTGTCAGTTGGAGCATATAGAATTCTGCATAATAATTGACTGGGTTCATGACGGCGTTTGCGTCTCTCAAGAGCTTTCATAGATTATTCACGTAATAAACATGTTTACATCTGATTTAGTAGCCACTGGGCATTTGGGACATTAGGTGGAGCTTTAGTTTCTGGAGAGATGAAGGGTTGCAAATTGTAGGAAAGCATAGAGGAGAATTATGGATATCGAATGAGGAGGTGCAGGAAGTAACAATGTTGACAGTAAAGTAGTCGTGTAAGCAGGTAGAGTTTAATGTGATGTTAAAGTGAACAGTCAGTGATGTCATTAGTATAGTCAACAGACATGGTGCTATTAATTAACCATGATTGAAATCATTAGAGGGATATAACAGTACTGATAAATCATGTCAATAATGAACATGGTATAGAAGGTCCTTTTTACTCTGACTGGAACATTCTTCACCTCCTTGATATCCATCCTGTCTTTGGATCCAAAGTATTGGAGCACTCTGCCATAACATTACTCTTACCTCACATGTCTTCAGTGCTCTCTCTTCTCTGCTTTCTTTGGCTTCAGCCACCAGCAGACTGTTATGGTTTCTTTAACTTCCACCGACAGCCATTTGCATTGTGACTATAGCTTTATGTCGAGTTAATTTGCACAGCTGCATGTAGACTGTGCATTGAGGCCAAGAGCTCTTTGCTGGTGACTGGTCCAAAGCCATACTGCTGAGTGTCATAGCAACATTATAGCACTGTAATAACAATGAGTTATATTATAGTACTCTCTGTTGTAAGGTATGACACGTGTTACTGAGAAAGCTTTACAGCTAACTGTACTGTCTTTTAACTGGTAGTAAGGCCAGTAGTAAGACGTGTTAGAGAATCAGAGGAAATGCTCCTTCTCTGTGCAAGTCAGATACAAGCCCTTCTCAACAAGCCCGAATCCACCCGTCTATTTATCCAATCTCGACTCTGTATGGACAGGGCTCTACGCTGACCCTTTTTTACAAGAAGCATGTGTGCACGCACCTAAGTTGAAAAATGTAGGCGCACACAAATACATTTGGGAGCACTATGAAAAATATTTGAGATATTAAAGCTAGAATCCTTAATTTGTCTAGGTGTTCCAAAATAAAAATGTCAGGTCGCACAGCAATATGCAAGTAAAATGGTCGCTCTGTGGAGCCCTGATGGAGAAGACAGGCCCCATCATATGCCAGTGTTTCCATATGATGGGCCAGTAGTAATTTTCCACGAGTGCAGGAACCAAGATGCTCTAAACAGACTGTTTCAACATCACCAGCCCTACTGGCCAATCAGATCCCTGCTTGCTGCCCACATCATCAACCTAGTTGAATCATTTTAACTCTAGTCTGTTTGTTTGTAGAAGACGGAAAACAAAAACATGAATCTAGTATTTGTGAGGTCTGTCTCTAATCTATTCTTCAACACAAAGTGAATAATTCCCCCCCCCCCACCCGGCCAGATATGTTTGGTTTAGTTAGTAATACTATGGAGTATGTATGCCGTTATTTCTTGTCATAAAAACCCAGTTGGTTCTGACACTGACATTCCACTCTAAGTTTAATATAATAGGAAATGAAGAACATTCCTCTTTTATCTGGCAGCACGTTTGTTCTCTTTGACCCCACTCTGGTTCTGGAGTACAGCCTCGCCGTCACGGCAGACAGATGCCATTATTCTATCAGATTGATGTTAATGTACTTGTTTCGTTTTTTATCCAGGCTAGTCAATTAAGAACAAATTCTTATTTACAATGAGGACCTCAGTTACTGGTCTCACAATAGGGTGGCTGTCTTGAAAATCCTACCCTGTCTTTCCCAGTACCTCTTCATTGACATTTCTCTGTATGCAAAGAAAGAGCGGTGTCCCTTAGAGACCTTTTCTCTTTATGCTCCATGATATTTGACTTGTAGTTCTGGGTACTAGGCTATTGGCAACTGTGGCGGCAGGTAGCCTAGTGGATAGAGCGTTGGGCCGGTAACCAAAAGATTGCTGGATCGAATCCCTGAGCTGACAAGTTAAAAATATGTTCTGCCCCTGAACAAGGCAGTTAACCCACTGTTCCCTGTTAGGCTGTCATTGTAAATAACAATTTGTTCTTAACTGACTTGCCTAGTAAAATAATAATATCAGTAGGTATGTAGAACAGTTTTCAGCTACTTTCCTCTTTTTAATTTATAGACATTAGAAGTCATCATACAGGAAGTTCAATAAAGATTTTTTCTGAAGCAACATTGTGCAGAACCCCTCAAAACGGCAAACTGCCGCTTATGGTAAATGTGAACCACCTGGGTTCTGTTGTGGTGGACCAGAGTGCAGAGCATAGTTGATGGGTTGGCTCAGTCAGCAGGTTGGCCAAGAGTGACTGGACTGAACACTCCTCAGTGCGTTGTTGCTGTGCTGAAAGAGAGGGAAGGAGAAAGGGCTTCAAGTTCATTGGTTGACACACCCAGGTGTCTTTTCACTCGCCTCCAGCTGCCAATAGAATACAGCTGGGGCCTGGAACTTAAAACACAGACCTTCAAACTGGGGGAGGGGGGGTTATTGGCTAGAGTGTAGGAACATAACCTATAGCACTGTGGTGGGATCACTGGGAGACAGAGAGAAAGCGGCACACTGGGCTTTAAAAGGAGAAAATAAATATTTTTAAATTCACTATGTCAGTGGCTCTTTGCTAACAGGCCACGAAGCATATGTAGCCTAGCTACCTCAACCAAGAAGAAATACCATCTGTTGTGTGAATGTCTTATCATTGGCAGAACCACTCCTTTTAGGAATTGCTGAATTGTAAAAATGTACAACCCTCTCCCTGCCCCATGCAGTGATGTTGTTGTGTGATAGCATGTGTTGTTTAACTCCCTGTGTTGCTGCCACTGTGCTTTCAGATGGAGCTTCTGGATAAGTTCCCTGTGGAAGGAGGGCAGAAAGACCCCAAGCGGAGAATCATCCCTTTTCTACCAGGTAAGAGTATAGCCCTTTCCATGACTAAAAGAGCCACATTTGACCTCATGGGTGGAATGTTCTTAAAAATATATATAATTTCATAATTAATGTGGGAAAAAATGTTTTAATTATCCGGTGTTTCAATGTCAAACAGTTTTGTTATAGTTCAGTCTTCTGTGATGTAAGTAAAGTGTAATATTGGGATGCAAACTCAACATTCTATACATTTCAACTCTATGTCCGACATGGTACAAGTGTCCTCTTTTTGTTAAACCCATAACCATGAGGCTGAGGGTTATACTTTTGTTTCAAGGTAGTTTTGTTTAAGACTTCCACGAATCAGTCTGTGACCCTGATTTAGCTCACGACAGGAAAGTTTAAACAACACACTGCTACTGACTGACAGTCCCAGCTCATGTGGTGCCGTCAACCAAGCAGCAGAGTTAACAGAGAAGAAGAAAGTAAGAGCTGCTACGTTGCACCCTGTGAAATCCACACCTCTCATGAGCTCACTATTTCCCTTACCGAGCACAGTTTTGTTTTTCCGTTTATATACTGAATGGCAATTTTGTAAATTGCTATTCGTTTTAGTTCCTCCCTCCAATACTGTCCATCGAACACACTAAGCAGGAGGGGCCCAGATTGAATTAAGACTGGACACATGTATTAGCAACTCTTGAAACAAGGCCATTTAGTGTCTCATGAGAGTAATCCATGTGAGGCTTATGGGGAAGCCTCACATGGAGGTCTAGGACTGTAGAACTCAGAGAGACCGAGAGGGAGACGGGGAGAGAGAGAGAGGCAATGAGGGGAGGAGACTAACCAGGGAGACTAGACCACATTACTCCCACAGTCTTTTCTTCTCCTCCGTTGATTCATATATTGTTGTAAATGCTTTAGACATGTATATTCATTGCTCATACATCTGTGAGAAAAGATTCATTCTGAGCACTCAAATCCCAAATAAAATAAAATAGTATTTATCATCATAAACAACAGGTGTAGTGTAACAGTGAAATGCTTAATTTACTGGCCCTTCCCAACAAAGCAAAGAGAAGGAAAAACAGAAATAAAAATAATAACACATCAATTGCTTGGCTTTATCCACAGGGTACCGTAAACAAGTCGACGTGCAGGGGTATGAGGTAATTGAGGTAGATATGTGTATATATAGGTAGGGATAACGAGGCAACAGGATAGATAGTAAACGGGAACAGCAGCGTATGTGGCGCTTCAAAAGGGTCAATGAAGATAGTCCGGTTCGCTATGGGTTAACTATTTAACTAGCTATTTAGCAGTCTTATGGATTGGGGGTAGAAGTTCAGAACCACGTTTAGGTTCTTTCTGTATTCTAAACTCCCACTAGTTCCATTCCCACAGAGTAGACGTCAACATCCAGGCCTGCTGTTTTAAGTTATGTTTGTCTCCCCTTCTTGAATGAAATGAAATTGAAGTGAACAGCTCAACATTTTTTCAGGTGGTTCCCATCTGAACTCCTACGTCTTCCCCTCCTCCTTCCTCCACCCCCTCGTCGTTCAGAACAGGACCAGAAAGACATTCTGTTAGCTGTCTTGTAGTCACAGACTGACTTCTTCAGCTCTTTACAAACTGTGGCATGGCCTGATTTGCACAGCAGATTTCTGTCTGCACTCACAACCACATGGTCAGGGCAAGCAGTCTCAGACCAACGGGCCAATCTGGTCGACTCAGACCAACGGGCCAATCTGGTCGACTCAGACCAAACCAACCAGACACGGAAGTGGTTTTCCTGTCAGGGCTTTGGTTTGTACTTCAAGGCCTCTCGTTTTTTTTTGTTCACTTCTCTGGCCTCTTAGGATCAGCAAAGTGGTTCTGTTTGCATCTGCAAAATGTTCGCTCAGTGTTTTCCTGCCTCACTGTGGTTATGATTCTGGATATGAGTCGCCAGTCGACTTCTTCAACTTTGTGAAGGAAAACAGTTGATCAACTGTTGACAAGAGGACTGACAACCTCAGTGACTTTCACAACCGGAGCTTCTGTATGTCAGCCTCCACACACAGCTTCCTTTAGTCATATCAGGAGCAAACTTGCTCTTTTGACTTCAAACATGCCAGCTACACAAATGGTTCCATGGAACTGAATAATTCAATGGAACTAAATAAATTGGATCCTTCTATTGTCCTTAAGCAGCCCATTTTTATGTCCACATGTGTAGCAATATCATATTGTACAACCGTTAGGTTTGTACAGAGAAATACAAACATTGTATTTTATTAGATTTTTTTAAAATTTATTTAACTAGGCAAGTCAGTTAAGAACAAATTCTTATTTTCAATGACAGCCGAGGAACAGTGGGTTAACTGCCATGTTCAGGGGCAGAACAACAGATTTTTACCTTGTCACCTTGGGGATTCGATCTTGCATCCTTTTGGTTACTAGTCCAACTCTCCAACCACTATTGTTGTACTTGAGTGTGGTGTGCCGGTAACATACTAGGCCTTCTACAGCAGTGTATGAAGTGGCTGTATTCAAGCATCACCATCTGGGACCTCTGTAATTACTAAACACACCTGCAATCTATCTAGCCTTTCATTGGAAATATCTCTTCCCAGCACTCTGCCTCACACTCTTTTCATGAGCCAACTCTGTAAACATTAGTGGTGGAGAATGATTGCAGATGTTTAATGATAGAAGAAACACATTAAATTTTTTTCCCTTGTTTGTGAGATCAAGTTGAACGACTAACCAAACGTGGTTAGGGAAATATCTTATTGGATGGATCTAGTCTCCCAAGAGGACAGATTTGTTGAATATTTAATATATTTTTATTTTATCTCAGCTCTTAATGATTGCATCCAGAACAAATGAGACATCAACTAAATAAAGATTTTAAACGATTGATATAATCATCTTGCCATTCAATAGGGACACTACTGTTTCACATCAACGTTTCCTGTGGCCTTCCTGACCTGGGGTGTCTTGTGTTGAGTAGAGAGCCTGAGAGAAGAGGCTCCTCCATGTTCCCGCTCTCTCTGTTCCATACTTAGTCTCTCTCTGTTCCATACTTAGTCTCTCTCTGTTCCATACTTAGTCTCTCTCTGTTCCATACTTAGTCTCTCTGTGTTCCATACTTAGTCTCTCTCTGTTCCATACTTAGTCTCTCTCTGTTCCATACTTAGTCTCTCTCTGTTCCATACTTAGTCTCTCTCTGTTCCATACTTAGTCTCTCTCTGTTCCATACTTAGTCTCTCTCTGTTCCATACTTAGTCTCTCTGTGTTCCATACTTAGTCTCTCTGTGTTCCATACTTAGTCTCTCTGTGTTCCATACTTAGTCTCTCTGTGTTCCATACTTAGTCTCTCTCTGTTCCATACTTAGTCTCTCTCTGTTCCATACTTAGTCTCTCTCTGTTCCATACTTAGTCTCTCTCTGTTCCATACTTAGTCTCTCTCTGTTCCATACTTAGTCTCTCTCTGTTCCATACTTAGTCTCTCTCTGTTCCATACTTAGTCTCTCTGTGTTCCATGTCTCTCTCTGTCCCATACTTAGTCTCTCTCTGTTCCATACTTAGTCTCTCTCTGTTCCATACTTAGTCTCTCTCTGTTCCATACTTAGTCTCTCTCTGTTCCATACTTAGTCTCTCTCTGTTCCATACTTAGTCTCTCTGTGTTCCATACTTAGTCTCTCTCTGTTCCATACTTAGTCTCTCTCTGTTCCATACTTAGTCTCTCTCTGTTCCATACTTAGTCTCTCTCTGTTCCATACTTAGTCTCTCTCTGTTCCATACTTAGCTGTTTGTTACCCAGCTGGCCACTCTGGTCACAGAGTTGCGATGAAGTCTGCCTGGCCCAGGTTTGAATCTGTACTGTAACAGCAGCAGACATTTTATTTTTCCCTAAACAGGCCTTTCGTCGACTGAGCATGTGGCACATACAAAATGGGTGGGAAGTGTTGAGTCAGCACTTTTCCCTTGACCCAGAGAGCTTATACTTATAATATAATACTTAATACTTATATATCACTTTGTACGGCTTAGATGTGCCCGTGTTAGCAGTCTTAACAAATATCATAAGCCCCTTGATGAGGAGATACAGTCACTTCTAAGATCTCTCTTTTTGACCTGATATTTTGCTGGCCTGACTTAATACCTCGGTCCCATGGCTCTGTAATGTAAATTTACAAACGGGTCCTACATGGTTAAAAGGAGAGAGAGGTACCAGTCTGCTCCCAACTTCCTGCATACCAGAAAACTTAATAGGTTTTCTGAGACCTATTTGTATCCATTTCTTGTTATTGTTCCAGTGACCCAAATCCAGACTCCCGGCGGTGGCCATTTTTGTGGCTGTGCGATAAGAACGGAATATAGATGCCATCCACTATATGATAACGAAGGCCAACAATTCACAGTGCACTTAATGGCTTCCATTGTGCTGTCAGAGTTGGGTTATTGATGAGGCCACTGTATTGGCCTAAGATAGTAGCTGTACAATATAATGGACTGGACTGCAGTCTTTACACAAGCCCACTCTATGAAGACAAGTCATTGTCCTTCACAACTGTAACATACATACTGTATGTAAGCCTACTGTTACCATTCCAAATGGGAGTAAAGTGAGTCAGTCTTTAGTCTAGATTAGTGTGTTTCTTTAGGAGCACAGTATCAGTTGGACCTTGAAAGGTTTCAATAACATTCCTGAATGGTTAAATGTTCATGTAGCCTACATGGTATACTGCAGGGGAAGGTATCCAGTGTAGGCTTTTTAGAAAAAGTCAGTACAGTATTTTCAGGAAAAACCGAGTAGTGTAGTTATGGAGTATTTATCACGTTGTATGCCTGCTTGTATAATTGCCACAACTACTGTGAATTGACACCATTGAAAAGGAAAACAAGTCATGAATACTCATACAGTTTGAGCCTTCATCCTTGGAAGACATAACCAGTCTTTAGAATCTACAGTTTTTCTTCTGCCTTCCAGGGAAGATCCTGTTCAGGAGAAGCCATATCAGGGATGTGGCCATGAAGCGCCTGAGGCCTATCAACGAGTACTGCAGGGTGAGTACTGACTCATCTGGTGGGGAAATTCAGGGGTATTAAAGCTTTCACACTCGTCACCCATCGTGGAAGAAACAACAATAGGGCCCAGAGAGAAACCTGGAGGGTAACCAAATCCTTGAGTTTTAGGACCATATCTCTGTGGTAGATAGAGGTCCAGATTAGAGCTAGGAATGCATCCTTGAGCCTGCTTCCCATAGCCTTCCCTCACGTGGTTTACTTCACAGATCAAATTTGAACATTTTAGTCATTTAGCGTACGCTCTTATCCAGAGCGACTTCCAGGAGCAATTAGGGTTAAGTGCCTTGCTCAAGGGCACATCGACATATTTTTCACCTTGTCGGCTCAGGGATTTGAACCAACAGAACTCTAACCAATAGGCTGCCTTTCTGCCACCCAAAACAATTGAACAAGGACTCTTGTTGTTTAGAAATCCAAGTATGTTATCTGTGATAGGCACAGCAGTGAGGGCTTTCAGATAGCATGGCTGTCAGAGTGAGACTGTTTTGAATTCCATGCACTCACCAGCTATGATTCCCAGAGGCCAGAGTCACATCTAGTTCCACTGACCTGTCATATCCATTCTCTGCTTTGCTTTAGTTGATGTGTTTCTCTATACAAAGACCCAATACACTTGGATTTTAAAAATTTATTTATCCATTATTTTACCAGGTAACTTGTCTGAGAACACATTCTCATTTGCAGCAACGACCTGGGGAATAGTTACAGGGGAGAGGAGGGGGATGAATTAACACCCCTACTCTTACGATAAGTGCCATGGTATATTTAATGACCTCCGAGAGTCAGGACACCCATTTAACGTCCCATCTGAAAGACGGCACCCTACACAGGGCAGTGTCCCCGATCACTGCCCTGGGGCATTGGGATATTTTTTTAGACCAGAAGAAAGAGTGCCTCCTACTGGCCCTCAAACACCCCTTCCAGCAGCATCCCATCCAGGAACTGACCAGGACCAACCCTGCTTAGTTTCAGAAGCAAGCCAGCAGTGGTATGCAGGGTGGTATGCTGCTGGAATGTTGGAAACATGCATATTCTCTATGTTTATCATTGCCCAATGGAAAATATAAGATAACAAAATCAGTCATCCTCAAATATATTTTCTTTTGGAATTAGACATTGAGGAAACTGAAGGCAGTCTGGAACATGGCTGACTGAGAAAAAACAAAGCAGAGAATGTGTTTTGCTCTTTGTGGGAAGGGAAAGAAGAATCCACCTCTGTGGCGGGCAATAGTGGTGCTGTGGAATCTCTGTGGGAAGCTATCTGTCCACTATGCAGTGCAGAGGTTATGAGCAGTGCTGAGCTAGCCCCAGTCAGCAACATCACCAGGCCTTGTGTTTCATTTTAAAGGGCTGCCCTATAAACTGCCTTTTTTGCCTGGTAACTTTTTTGCAAGGTGGTCATGCTCAGTCATGCTCTTAAAAACAACATATTCCCTGGCATGTTGCAAGAGTGCCTTTGTTTATGAAGCCAGGTCACTGTTGAGAGAGATGGGGTACACATTAGAGGTCGACCAATTATGATTTTTCAACACCGATACCGATACCCCTTATTGGAGGACCAAAAAAGCCGATACCGATTAATCTGCCGATTAAAAAAAAAAAATACTATTAAATGATTTATTTGTAATAATGACAATTACAACAATACTGAATGAACACTTATTTTAACTTAATATAATACATCAGTAAAATCAATTTAGCCTCAAGTAAATAATGAAACATGTTCAATTTGGTTTAAATAATGCAAAAACAAAGTGTTGGAGAAGAAAGTAAAAGTGCAATATGTGCTATGTAAGAAAGCTAGCGTTTGAGTTCCTTGCTCAGAACATGAGAACATATGAAAGCTGGTGGTTCTTTTTAACATGAGTCTTCAATATTCCCAGGTAAGAAGGTTTAGGTTGTAGTTTTTATAGGAATTATAGGACTATTTCCCTCTATACCATTTGTATTTAATTAACCTTTGACTATTGGATGTTCTTATGGGCACTTTAGTATTGACAGTGTAACAGTATAGCTTCCGTCCCTCTCCTCGCTCCTCCCTGGGTTCGAACCAGCAACACAATGACAACAGCCACCATCGAAGCAGCGTTACCCATGCAGAGCAAGGGGAACAACTACTAGAAGGCTCATAGCGAGTGATGTTTGAAACGCTATAAGCGCGCGCTAACTAGCTAGCCATTTCACTTCGGTTACACTAGCCTCATCTCGGGAGTTGATAGGCTTGAAGTCATAAACAGCGCATGACGTGCTTGACGCACAACGAAGAGCTGCTGGCAAAACGCACGAAAGTGCTGTTTGAATGAATGTTTACGTGCCTGCTTCTGCCTACCACCGCTCAGTCAGATAGTTAGATGCTTGTATGCTCAGTCAGATTATATGCAGCGCAGGACACGCTAGATAATATCTAGTAATATCAACCATGTGTCGTTAACTAGTGATTATGATTGATTGTTTTTTATAAGATAAGTATAATGCTAGCTAGCAACTTACCTTGACTTACTGCATTCGTGTAACAGGCAGTCTCCTTGTGGAGTGCAACGAGAGAGAGGCAGGTCGTTATTGTGTTGGACCAGTTAACTGTAAGGTTGCAAGATTGGATCCCCCGAGCTGACAAGGTGAAAATCTGTCATTCTGCCCCTTAACAAGGCAGTTAACCCACCGTTCCTAGGCCATCATTGAAAATAAGAATGTGTTCTTAACTGACTTTCCTAGTTAAATAAAGGTATAAAAAATATATATATTTAATCGGCAAATTGGCGCCCAAAAATACCGATTTCCGATTGTTATGAAAACTTGAAATCGGCCCTAATTTTTTTTAACCTTTTTAACGAGGCAAGTCAGTTAACTCTTGATACTCCCCACCCCGGATCCGGGATCGTGAATAAAGCCTCAGGCTCATTAGCATAACGCAACGTTAACGATTTCTGAAAATCGCAAATAAAATGAAAATAATGCACCTGCTCTCAAGCTTAGCCTTTTCTTAACAACACTGTCATCTCAGATTTTCAAAATATGCTTTTGAATTTGTGTAAGAGTATGCTAAGCTAGCTTAGCATTTTGAGTAGCATTTAGCACGCAGCATTTTCACAAAAACCAGATAACCAAATAAATAAAATAATTTACCTTTGAAGAGCTTCGGATGTTTTCAATGAGGAGACTCTCAGTTACATAGCAAATTTTCAGTTTTCCCTGAAATAATCTTTGTGTAGGACAAATCGCTCCGTTTTGTACATCACATTTGGCTACCGAAACGAACCGAAAATTCAGTCACCAAAACGTCAAACTTTTTCCGAATTAACTCCATAATATCGACCGAAACATGGCAAACGTTGTTTAGAATCAATCTTCAAGGTGTTTTTTCACATATCTCTTCATTGATATGCAGTTTGTGGAAGCCTGCTTTCCCCTCAGAATCGCATGGAAAAATACCAGCAGCTGAAAAAGACGCACCAATTTCGACGGAGGACACCGGGCGGACACCTGGAAAATGTAGTCTCTTATGGTCAATCTTCCAATGATATGCCTACAAATACGTCACAATGCTGCAGACACCTTGGGGAAACGACAGAAAGGGCAGGCTCATTCCTCTCGCATTCACAGCCATATAAGGAGACAATGGAAAACGGAGCCTCAAAAATCCTGCTGGTTTCCTGGTTGCCGTTTCATCTTGGTTTTGCCTGTAGCTCCCGTTCTAGGGCACCCACAGACAATATCTTTGCAGTTCTGGAAAATTCAGAGTGTTTTCTTTCCAAAGCTATCAATTATATGCATAGTCGAGCATCTTTTTGTGACAAAATATCTTGTTTAAAACGGGAACGTTTTTCATCCAAAAATGAAATTGCGCCCCTAGAGTTTCAAGAGGTTAAGAACAACTTCTTATTTTCAATGACGGCCTAGTGGGTTAATTACATTTTAAAAAACAACATGAATTATGCAAAAATCTAATGGTAGTTTTCAAGCTTTTGTGGGGTGTTCAAGCTGGTGGGTAAATGTGATTTTTTTAATGGAGGTTATTGAGAGAATATCGCATTTGGTCAATATAAAATGCAATTGATAATTTGCTATATGAGGCTTATTTTATTGAATTGAAGTTTTGTAATGTTTAGGCTGTTAAGAATGTACTGAGACAAGTAGGCACACGTGGCGTTCTGGAAACTTTGAACAACGCCTGTTGTTCATAAGCGTATCTGCCCGTTCATTGGCTAGAATGTCTAACCTATGACCTGACCTGACCCATCACCTTTATGTATTACTGCCCTCCAGTCTCAAGAAGTTACATCCCAAAAAACAAACCAAAACAAATAATCTCCACTGGATGTCAGAAGGTGAATTCACCAATTTGCTCTGGATAAGAGCGTCTGCTAAATGACTTAAATGTAAATGTAATCAAAAAAACAAATATAAATATTTTTATACGACTTAAACTAAATGTAATCTAGAAAATCTGGTCTGAAAACGAACTGAAACTAAACTGAATTTCAAATACAAATCTAAAAACGAATAGAAATAAAAATAAACATAAAAACACAACACTATCTATTAAATAGAACTTCTGGTCTGCAGTCTGCAGTCCCACTTCTGTTGTGGGTTCCATAGTGTACTATAATATGTACAGTATCTTGTGAAAGTATTCATCCCTCTTAGTGTTTTTCCTATTTTGTTGCCTTACAACCTGGATTTAAAATGGATTTTCTGGGGGTTTTTATCATTAGATTTACAAAACATGCATACCACTTTAAGGATGCAAAATATTTTTTAATCTGAAAAAAAAACTTGAGCTTGCATAACTATTCATCCCCCCCAAAGTCAATACTTTGAAGAGCCACCTTTTGCAGTAATTACAGCTGCAAGTCTCTTGGGGTATGTCTCTATAAGCTTGGCACATCTAGCCACTCTGATTTTTGCCCATTATTCAAGGCAAAACTGCTCCAGCTCCTTCAAGTTGGATGGGTTCCGCTGGTGTACAGCAATCTTTAAATATTCTCAATTGGATTGAGGTCTGGGTCTGGACTAGACCATTCCAAGACATTTAAATGTTTCCCCTTAACTTCTTGCATCGAGCAATCCCGTATCTGGGAGCGTAATCATAGCCTCAAGCTCATTAGCATAACACAACGTTAACTATTCATGAAAATCGCAAATGAAATGTAAGAAATATATTCACTCACAAGCTTAGCCTTTTGTTAACAACACTGTCATCTCAGATTTTCAAAATATGCTTTTCAACCATAGCTACACAAGCATTTGTGTAAGAGTATTGATAGCTAGCATAGCATTAAGCCTAGCATTCAGCAGGCAACATTTTCACAAAAACAAGAAAAGCATTCAAATAAAATAATTTACCTTTGAAGAACTTCGGATGTTTTCAATGAGACTCTCAGTTAGATAGCAAATGTTCAGTTTTTCCAAAAGATTATTTGTGTAGGAGAAATCGCTCCGCTTTGTTCATCACGTTTGGCTAAGAAAAAAAATGAAAATTCAGTCATTACAACGCCAAACTTTTTTCCAAAATTAACTCCATAATATCGACAGAAACATGGCAAACGTTGTTTAGAATCAATCCTCAAGGTGTTTTTCACATATCTATTCGATGATAAATCATTCGTGGCAGTTGACTTTCTCCTCTGAAGCCAATGGTAAAATGCACGCAGCTGGAGATTACGCAATAATTTCGACGGAGGACACCAAGCGGGCACCTGGTAAATGTAGTCTCTTATTGGTCAATCTTCCAATGATATGCCTACAAATACGTCACAATACTGCAGACACCTTGGGGAAACGACAAAGTGTAGGCTCATTCCTTGCGCATTCACAGCCATATAAGGAGATATTGGAACACAGCGCCATTTCCTGTTTGAAATTTCATCTTGGTTTCGCCTGTAGCATCAGTTCTGTGGCACTCACAGATACTATATTTGCAGTTTTGGAAACGTCAGAGTGTTTTCTGTCCAAAGCTGTCAATTATATGCATAGTCGAGCATCTTTTCGTGACAAAATATCTTGTTTAAAACGGGAACGTTTTTTTATCCAAAAATTAAAAGAGCGCCCCCTATATCGAAGAAGTTAAATCACTCGAGTGTTGCTTTAGCAGTGTGCTTAGGGTCAATGTCCTGCTGGAAAGTAAACCTTTGTCCCAGTCTCAAATCTCTGGAAGACTGAAACAGGTTTTCCTCAATAATTTCCCTATATTTAGCGCCATCCATGATTCTTTCAATTATGACCCGTTTCCCAGTCCCTGACAATTAAAAAACATCCCCACAGCATGATGCTGCCACCACCATGTTTTACGGTGGGGATGACGTTCTTGGGGTGATGAGAGGTGTTGGGTTTACGCCAGACATAGTATTTAACTTGATGGCCAAAAAGCTCAATTTTAGTCTCATCTGGCCAGAGTACCTTCTTCTATATGTTTGGGGAGTCTCCCACATGCCTTTTGGTGAACACCAAATATTTTTGCTTATTTGTTTCATTAAGCAATGGCTTTTTTTCTGGCCACTTCTGTAAAGCCCAGCTCTGTGGAGTGTACAGCTTAAAGTGGTCCTATGGACAAATACTCCAATCTCCGCTGTGGAGCATTGCAGGTCCTTCAGGGTTATCTTTGGTCTCTGTTACCTCTCTGATTAATGCCCTCCTTGCCTGGTCTGTGAGTTTTGGTGGGCGGCCCTCTTTTAGCAGGTTTGTTGTGGTCCCATATTCTTTCCATTTTTAAATAATGGACGTAATGGTGCTCTGTGGATGTTCAAAGTTTAGGATTTTTTTTTATAACCCAACCCTGATCTGTACTTCTCCACGACTTTGTCTCTGACCTGTTTGGAGAGCTCCTTGTTCTTCATGGTGCTGCTTGCTTGGTGGTGCCCCTTGCTTAGTGGTATTGCTGGCTCTGGAGCTTTTCAGAACAGGTGTATAAAAATACTGAGATCATGTGACTGATCATGTGACACTTAGATTGCACATATATGGACTTTATTTAACTAATTATGTGACTTCTGGAGGTAATTGGTTGCAAAAGATCTTATCTAGGGGCTTCGTAGCAAAGGGGTTGAATACATATGGACACACCACTTTTCCATTTAATTTTTTTAAAGTTATTTTTAATTTCACTTCACCAATTTGGACTATTTTGTGTATGTCTATTACATGAAATCCAAATAAGATCAATTTATATTACAGGTTGTAATGCAACAAAATAGGAAAAACGCCAAGGGAGATGAATACTTTTGCAAGGCACTGTAGATCTAATAACATCCTCAATACAAATGAACACATTGAAGTAAATTGAAGTCAAAATATGTTTTATTGTCAGCTAAAATGTACCTGAAATATGTTTTAGGTGTTGTTTTGAAATGTATTGTTGTTTTACAAATACTTGAATTACAACTCCTCTCTTCTCTGTCTGAGAGGGCTTAAAGGGAAATGTCCAAAATGTTCAACTTCATATTTATCATCTCCAGCACTAGGAAGTAGAACATTTTAGAAATGTCCCTTTAACAAAGTCATCTGGTAATACTGTATCTTTGGATAATTCAATGTCTAGCTCTATGACCACCTGTATCGTCTCCTTAGGCTCTGTTGACTGTGTTGGTGACTTGCCCTTTATCAGCTGCCCTAACCTGTATGAGTTACCCTACTACTCATACTGCTTCTTGTCAGTGAAGTGACAGGTGAATCATCCACTCCCTGGCCAGTCAGCCCCCTCCTGGTTCTTTAAACCCCTGGGTGAGTGGGAGTCAGATAAAAGGTCTGTGGTTCTGCCTGGTCACGCTGGCTGGTTTGGAGGGGTGGGGGTGGGGGGGCTGGTCAGGCTGGCTGGTTTGGAGGGATGGGGGTGGAGGGGCTGGTCAGGCTGACAGAGTGAAACGTAGAAGGTGTTTACTTTATGGTTCCTTTCATGTTTGGCTCGGAGGATCACCATTTCAACCTTTCTGTCAAATTCTGAATGAAGTATGAACCTGACTCACATGGAATTCCCCATGCTGGAGTTTCTGCTTTTAGGAAAGGAGAGGTTGATGCCTGGAGAATATATAAGTTTCAAGTATCGAGCTTCTATTTTATTAGACGTATGTATGGGAAGGATGCACATAGTATACATCGTCCAATGAAATACTGACTTGCAGGTTCCTGCTCAACAATGCAACAACAATAAGAAATAATTCAAGATAAGAATATGAATATAAAGTAAGTGGCTCAGTGGAGTATAATACATATTTTAGCATAAGTATCCTGGAAGCACAATGTATGCTCCAATATTTACTCCAATTTAACTTTTATTTAATCATCGGAGCCTATTGAAACCTGGGTCTCATTTTCAATGATATGTAGTCCATCTGAAACCAGTGTTTCAATTGTGCAGTATTTAGCTATCATAATTAGTCTGGTTGCAGCAGTTGTGTGTGTTTGTGTGCGCATTTGAGTGAGTGCATGTGTGCTAAGGTGCAGAGAATCACAGCAGGTGTTCAGTCCAGTTCAAGTGTTCAGCAGTCTGATGGCTTGTAGATAGAAATTGTCTCTGAGTCTGTTGGCATCAGACCTCGTGCTCCGATACCGTCTGCCCGACGGTAAGGGAGTGAGACGCTTGTGGCTGTGGTGTGGGAGCTCCTTGATGGTGCTGCAGGCCTTACTCAAGCACCTGTTCCATATGTTCTGGATGGACCATATACAGTAGGGTTGCACTCCAGTTGTACCCTATTACCGCTGTTGTACCCTATTACCGCTGTTGTACCCTATTACCGCTGCTGTACCCTATTACCGCTGTTGTACCCTATTACCGCTGCTGTACCCTATTACCGCTGTTGTATCCTATTACCGCTGTTGTACCCTATTACCGCTGTTGTACCCTATTACCGCTGTTGTACCCTATTACCGCTGTTGTACCCTATTACCGCTGTTGTACCCTATTACCGCTGTTGTACCCTATTACCGCTGTTGTACCCTATTACCGCTGCTGTACCCTATTACCGCTGCTGTACCCTATTACCGCTGCTGTACCCTATTACCGCTGCTGTACCCTATTACCGCTGTTGTACCCTATTACCGCTGTTGTACCCTATTACCGCTGTTGTACCCTATTACCGCTGTTGTACCCTATTACCGCTGTTGTACCCTATTACCGCTGCTGTACCCTATTACCGCTGCTGTATCCTATTGCCGCTGTTGTTCCCTTAAATCTATTACATCCCCACAACTATCCCAGACCATGTTTGGAAAATTAGTTAACTTTTATACTATGGGGGATAGATTAACATAGGCTAGTGCTTTTGCTGTTCGTTAGGCCTACTCATATTGTTGGCTGATGAAAAGTAAATGTGGACAGCTCTTCCAATATCTTCCATATGCGTCTCGTAATTAGATACAAACGCTTGCAGTTGCGTCCCCGAAGTGGCTGTCTTCACTTGTAGCCTGTGAGAAAAACCTGATCACGTGACGGAAAGCCATGTGAGTGAGAGGTTCTTCGGCACGCAGCCGGGAGAAGGAAATTATAATTATTATATTCAGCCCAAGGGCACAACGGCCACTGGCCACAAAAGGCATGGATTTTTTTTAGGGGGCATTATGGCCACACAAAGGGAAAGCTGGGAAATTTGAGGCATTATCAAGTTGCTTGTCAAATTGTGAATGAGAGACTGATGAAGTGTGTGCAGCCTGCGCAAAAAAACAACAAAGCAGAGCTCATGCCTTTCATGCGACTTTTTTCAAATCATCATAAGTCGCATCATGCAGCCTTAGACTGTATTAAAAATCATAACAAATAGCCCAACATTTGTATCACAACTAAAGTTACATAAACAACTCTAAATCAGCACATAGGAGTACCTGTTTCTTTGTTAAATGTTCAACACAGAATAGCCGTATGTGTGCACTCCCTCAAATAGTTTGGAGAAAATATTCTTTCTATTTTATTCAGCTATGTTCAATTGTACTCTTCATACTATAAAATAATATCAAATAATGCCATGGATATCTAACCAAATATTGTCTGCTAAATGAACTAGTGTAGCCCACAGCCAAATGGCAGATCAGGGCCTAACATACTGTAAGGACAACTCCGAGTATGCTATTCTGTTCTTCTGAAATAGACTACATTTTCTTAATATCATGTTTCTTTAGATAATCTAATCTACTATTAATCTACTCTACTACTAATCTACTACTAATCTAATATACCTCTAATCTACTACTAATCTACATCTAGTCTAATCTACTACTAATCTACTCTAATCTACCACGTCTAAACTAATCTACTTCTGATCTAATACTAATCTAATATATTACTAATATAGTCTACTACTAACCTAATTTGATCTAATCTATGCTAATCGAATATACTACCAATCTAATCTTGTGTATACATATATCTGGAAATTCTCTCCCACCTTCATTGTCCTCTGTCTGACACGCACACACACAATCGTCTAAATGTTGTCTGCTGTAAAGTCCATTTGCTGTAATGTGCCTCCTGGCTTCCAGTCTCTGGGTAGAATACTAATGACTGGCAAGGTCACAGGCAGAGTGGAGGGGGGAGAAATCCAGGGGGAGGATGGTCATCCTAACCTCAGACACAGTACCACGGGTTCAGTCACCAGGACCAGGGATCCTCTGGAGGTCAACACTTAAAGCCTTTCATCATCTGAATCTTAGCCAACTGTATAATTTCAGCTGAATATCCGATTTTTCTTTAGAAAATGCATTTTAAACTTTGAATTAACCACTGGGCATTCATACACACACACACACACACACACACACACACACACACACACACACACACACACACACACACACACTGAGGTTAATGGAGAACGGGGTTTCAGCTGAGACTATGGCAATCCTCTCACACTTTTAGCATGACCCGTCCATTGGCACCGCTTCCCATACAGTGAGCCTAAAAGGGCAAGTTGTCACACCGGACAAGGGCACCTTGAAATCTGGTTGGCTTGTGTTTTATGCCCGTCAGGTTTGATATCATAATTCAGGTTGTGTGGGAGAGAGAGAGAGAGTCGCCCCTCTCTGGGAGGACAGTACTGAGGCACTTAGCCTTATTAAAGGCAGACGTATGCTGGCTCTGGGCCTGTGATAGCCTTGAGAAATGCCTCATTGCAGCGAGGAGTGTACTGCATACTTACCTCTCTGCACAGAGTGATAATAATGACTGTGCGGTCGGTGAGACTCACCAGCTGGTTCTGGAAATTGGATCAGTTGGATCACTGAGGCAATTCTCTTTGTTTGACCACCTCAGTGCTGAGGCCTTTGAGGCTGGGCTGATAAAGAGAAAGAGAATTCTCAGGCCAGTTAGCCTTTCATCTCTTGAGAGCCACAGCCCTGCCGGCCCCCACAGGGAAGAAGGATCAAAGATGTTAGATTAGAAACAGGAAATAGATTCGAATTAGGCAGAGTGCTGATGAGGCTCCATCTCGGTAGATGGGTTATTTATGTCAATGTGGGCTAGCCGGGTGATGGCTTGTGTGTATTGCAGCTATAATCCCTTGGTAGAGGCCTACTGTATGTACTCAAGGGGATATGGTATGTGAATGTAGCACCTCTCATGTAGCATCTGTCATTCATTCTGCTGGATCATTATACTGGTATGTCAAATATGAAGTCCCCCTGGCAAACAGGCTAGATACAAATACTTCCTACTTAACACCACCACTCCCAAACAGACTGGATACTTCCTGCTAAACACTACTACTCCCAAAAAGGCTAGATACATAGAGTTCCTGCTAAACACTACTACATCCAAACAGGCTAGATACTTCCTGCTAAACACCACTAATCCCAAACAGGCTAGATACTTCCTACTGAACACTACTGCTTCCAAACAGGCTAGATACTTCCTGCTAAACACCACTAATCCCAAACAGGCCAGGTACTTCCTACTAAACACCACTAATCCCAAACAGGCTAGATACTTCCTACTGAACACTACTACTCCCAAACAGTCTAGATACAGATACTTCCTGCTAAACACCACCAATCCCAAACAGGCTAGGTACTTCCTGCTAAACACGACTTCTCCCATTCCCCTAATATTAATTAATACAATAACAGCATTTGGATCTGATTGATGAACTTTCTAAACTTCCTGTGTTTCTGTCTCCTGTGCAGGCTCTGATTCAGCTGCCTGTGTACATCTCCCAGTGTGAGGAGGTCCGTGTGTTCTTCGAAACCCGACCTGAAGACCTCAACCCACCCAAAGAGTAAGCCACGAATCACACCTTCTAGTTTAAGAAGCACGATCTGCGCTCAGTCGAATGCAAAGCAGAAATGTCTCTGAGTGATATACACATCCCAAAGTTCACACCAGTGCTGGGCCAACAACAAACACTGAATAAAAAAAGACATGCATAGCATAATGCTGTGTGCAGGTTTCTTTCATGGAGTAGCTTTTTGACCACCTGACCACGATGTTATGTTGAAACAAGTCAATCCATCAGTAATAGGTTCTATCTAATCAAATCAAATTGTATTAGTCACATGCACCGAATACAGCCTTACAGTGAAATGCTTACTTACGAGCCCCAAACCAACAGTACACTTTCAAAAAATGCGGATAAGAATAAGAGTTAACAGTAACAAGTAAAAAATAACAATATATACAGAGGGGTGCTGGTACAGAGTCAATGTGTGGGGGCACCGGTTAGTTGAGGTAGTATGTACATTTAAGTTACATTTAAGTCATTTAGCAGACGCTCTTATCCAGAGCGACTTACAAATTGGTGAACATGTGTACATGTAGGTTATTAAAGTGACTATGCATAGATGACAACAGAAAGTGGCAGTGGTGTGGAGAGACTACCCAGATTATGCAAATAGTCTGCGTAGCCATTTGACTAGATGTTCAGGAGTCTTATGGCTTGTGGGTAGAAGCTGTTTAGAATCCTCTTGGACCTAAACTTGGCTCTCCGGTACCGCATGCCATGCGGTAGCAGAGAGAACAGTCTATGACTAGGGTTGTTGGAGTCTTCTGACACCGCCTGGTATAGAGGTCCTGGATGGCAGGAAGCTTGGCCCCAGTGATGTACTGGGCGGTTCGCACTACCCTCTGTAGTGCCTTGTGGTCGGAGGCCGAGCAGTTGCCATACCAAGCAGTATAATACAGGGTAATGACTATGATGTCATGCTCCCTCTGGTATTGATGTAGTGGACGGGGGAGCAGTTGTTGGTTTTCCCTGAGTGGGAGCTACATAACATGTAGCTTAGAGGAGCGGAACATCTGAGGGTGCATGAGCTCCGTGGAGTCTAAAGGCAGGCCCCTCTCTTGTAAATCTCACACATTAGTGTCATAAATAGCCTGTCAGTTACAATGTGCCAACACTAGATCATAAAGTCACCACACAACTACCAGATGTCTGGAGGGCAGGAGGGGTTACTAGTGGTTACGGGTTTTCTGAGAGACCATGATATTAAGTTCAGACCCTCAACCTTTTTATAAAACTAAAATACAGAAAAACAGCTGTCAACCAAGGTGTGTGACTGGTCACCTTGTCTGTCATCATGTGACATAAGTGATGGATTTCTATGTCAGGAACTTGGGTTTGGTTGGAAAGATCATTTTTATGGCTTAAACCATATTTTACCAGTTTTTTTAAGCTATTGCTTTCCCAGGGACGGCTGGTGTGCAAGACTAGGTTTTCTTCCCAGAAATATGTAAATGTGTCAAACCAGATGCTTCTCAGATGCTCTCTGCTTCTCCCTCACTTTTTGACAGGTCCTAATTTGTTTATATATCAGTTTTTCTTCTATAAAAGACAGCTTCTTATCTATGTCTGACTGGCAGTGTATAAGCCGAGAAGCGTTTAAATGCTCAAATGCATTTCCCACAAAGCTAGGCCCATGTGTTATATTTATGTATGCCCGTGAGGTGTTCAACTCTCACATCCCAAAAACTACTTCACGGCTTATGTGAGTAATGTTTCAATCTCATCTACGCTGTCGAATCTTAACCAGACACTTTTCTGCAAAGATATGCAAATTCATTTTTTTGCTGTGCTCCGTTTTCCACTCAAATCCATAGATTGTGAATGAACATCAACTATATACAGTACCAGTCAAAAGTTTGGACGCACCTACTCATTCCAGGGTTTTTCTTTATTTTTACTATTTTCTACATTGTACAATAATAGTGAAGACATCAGAACTATGAAATAACATATATGGAATCATGTAGTAACCAGAAAACTGTTAAACATATCAAAATCTATTTTATATTTGAAATTCTTCTAAGTAGCCACCCTTTGCCTTGATGACAGCTTTGCACACTCTTGACATTCTCTCAACCAGCTTCGTGAGGTCGTCACGTGGAATGCATTTAAATTAACACATGTGCATTGTTAAAAGTTAATTTGTGGAATTTGTTGCGTCATGACAAGGTAGGGGTATTCAGAAGATAGCCCTATTTGGTAAAAGACCCAGTCCATATTATGGCAAGAACAGCTCAAATAAGCAAAGAGAAATGACAGTCCATCATTACATGAATTTCAGTCAGTGCAGAACATTTCAAGAACTTTGAAAGTTTCTTCAAGTGCAGTCGCAAAAACCATCAAGCACTATGAGGAAACTGTCTCTCATGGGGACCGCCACAGGAAAGGAAGACCCAGGGTTACCTCTGCTGCAGAGGACACATTCATTCGAGTTACCGACCTCAGAAATTGAAGCCCAAATAAATGCTTCACAGAGTTCAAGTAACAGACAAACCTCAACATCAACTGTACAGAGGAGACTGCATGAATCAGGCCTTCATAGTCGAATTGTTGCAAATAAACCACTACCAAAGGACACAAATAAGAAGAAGAGGCTTGCTTGGGCCAAAAAACATGAGCAATGGACATTAGACCGGTGGAAATCTGTCCTTTGGTCTGATGAGTCCAAATTTGAGATTTGTGGTTCCAACTGCTGTGTCTTTGTTTGATGCAGAGTAGCTGAATGGATGATCAATGCATGCGTGGCTCCCACTGTGAAGCACGGAGGAGGAGGTGTGATGGTGTGGGGATGCTTTGCTGGTGACACTGTCTGTGATTGATTTAGAATTCAAAGAACACTTAACCGGCATGGCTACCATAGCATTCTGCAGCGATACGCCTTCCCATCTGGTTTGCGCTTAGTGGGACTATAATTTGTTTTTCAACCAGACAATGACCCAACACACCTCCAGGCTGTGTAAGGGCTAATTGACCAAGAAGGAGAGTGATGGAGTGCTGCATCAGATGATCTGGCTTCTACAATCACAGGACCTCAACCCAATTGAGATGGTTTGGGATGAGTTGGACCGCAGAGTGAAGGAAAAGCAGCCAACAAGTGCTCAGCATATGTGGGAACTCCTTCAAGACAGTTGGAAAAGCATTCCAGGTGAAGCTGGTTGAGAGAATGCCAAGCGTGTGCAAAGATGTCATCAAGGCAAATGGTGGCTATTTTGAAGAATCTCAAATATAAATTATATTTTCAGTTGTTTAAAACTTTTTTGGTTACTACATGATGTGTTATTTCAAAGTTTTGATGTCTTCACTATTATTCTACAATGTAGAAAATAGTCAAAATAAAGAAAAACTCTTGAATGAGTAGGTGTCCAAACTTTTGACTGGCACTGTAAATCTGCACCGTTAATCAGCGAAAGCTTCTGCACAGGGATGCTTATCATTCCTCTGTGTTTGTTGGCCATCGACATTACTGCAGTTGTGAGTACCTTAGTCGCAATCAAAGATGGCTGCCAGATTGTCTGTTACAATATGCATGGTGTGTTCAGTGACTGCAGAGGAGATGGCTCTCTGTGCAAGGAGAAGAATACAAGGCCTGTCACTGATCTGGCCAGTATGAATGGCTCCTGTCAGGTCACCTCCGCAGACAGACAGACCAGAGCTAGTTCCCTCTGGCTGTTGCCAAGGACACATACATTATTAGCTACATCTCAGACAGACAAATCCCAAGCATCTGCTACTGGGGATGGCCGGAGGGGAGGATGGAAGGTGGGAGGGAGAGGCAGATGAATTTAGAGAAGACCTTGGTTTATCTTTATTCAAATTGGATTACAGCTCTTTCCTTATGCAGACATTGTTTACGGCTGACATTGCACCAGCAGCCCCTCTCTCTTTGGGTCTCTATGGAGGGATGAAATACAGCCCTCTATAAATCTACCGGAGTAGGGAGGGATGTCCATCAGAAAGATTGAAGTAGCAGGCATGGGAGAGCGGAGAGATATAGAGGAGAGATGGACATCCAGCCAACTTGACACAACTATGGGAAGCATCCCCTGTGGAACACTTTCGACACTTTGCGGAGTCCATGCCCAACAAATTGAGGCAGTTCTGAGGGAAGGGGGGCAGTCAATATTTATTAGGAAGGTGTTCCTAATGTTTTGTACAGTCAGTATAGAAGAGGGAAATGGCTGGCACCCCATACAGCTAGTTCATTATTAGACCTTTGTGGTCTGGTAGCTGGTAGTGGAATGGGCTTGCTTTGGGTTAAGGGAGCAGCTGTCTTTTAGTTTTACAGGCCTAAAGCTCTATATTGGACCCAGTCCTATTCAACGTCTCCATGACCATGATTAGCTAATCCATGGTCCAATGAAAACTCATTTGGCATGAGGGGAGGGCTGATTTGGTCTGATGGAAAACTCTTGTTATTGTACAGTATACTGGACACTACCTAGTTGAGTCATCAGTGGGGTCCTGTCTATCCCAGTATGGCGCAGTCTTTTTTACCCTGTTCTGACTCCCAAACACGATGCAAATTCGTTGGTCCTTTAACAACCTGCTGTATGTAAAATATTGTGTGCTATAGCTTGGAAAATAAATACATGTGACTGGATGACATGATGTTTGTTTCCAACATTAGGGCTGTTTTCCTAAAGAAGTTAACACGTTTAAATGTCTTACTCACGTCGGCCGCGGAGAAGGAGGGCCCACAGTCCTTGGTAGCGGGCCGCGTCCGTGGCACTGTGTTATCCTCAAAGCAGGCAAAGAAGGTGTTTAGTTTGTCTACATATCCCAGTCTTCTGTCCCCACATGCTTCAAGATTGTCACCATTGTTCCTGTACCTAAGTATGCAAAGGTAACTGAACATCGCCCCGTAGCACTCACTTCTGTCATCATGAATTGCTTTGAGAGACTAGTCAATGATCATATCACCTCCACCCTACCTGACACCCTAGACCCACTTCAATTTGCTTACCGCCCCAATAGGTCCACAGACGATGCAATCGTCATCACACTGCACGTTGCCCTATCCCATCTGGACAAGAGGAATACCCATGTAAGAATGCTATTCATTGACTATAGCTCAGCATTCAACACCCTAGGACCCTCCAAGCTCATTATTAAGCTTGAGGCCCTGGGTGTGAACCCCGCCCTGTACAATTGGGTCCTGGACTTCCTGACGGGCTGCCCCCAGGTGGTGAAGGTAGGAAACAACATCTCCACTTTGCTGATCCTCAACACTGGGTCCCCACAAGCGTGCGTGCTCAGCCCCCTCATGTACTCCCTTTTCACCCATGACTGCGTGGCCAAGCACGCCTCCAACTCAATCATTAAGTTTGCAGACGACACAACAGTAGTAGGACAGCCTACAGGGAGGAGGTGAGGGCTCTCACTCAACGTCAACAAAACAAAGGAGATGATCGTGGACTTCAGGAAACAGCAGAGGGAGCATCCCCCTATCCACATCGATGGGACTGCAGTGGAGAAGGTTGAACGTTTTAAGTTCCTCGGTGTACACATCCCTGACGAACTGAAATGGTCCACCCACACAGACAGTGTGATGAAGAATGCGTAAAAGCGCCTCTTCAACCACAGGAGGCTGAAGAAATTTGGCTTGTCACCTAAAACCCTCACATACTTTAACAGATGAACAGTTGAGAGCATTCTGTCGGGCTGTATCACCGCCTGGTACGTCAACTGCTCCGCAATTGTTACACATTACTTGTTAGATATTCTTGCACTGTCAGAACTAGAAGCACAAGCATTTCATCTGCACAAGCAATAACATCTGCTAAACATGTGTATGTGACCAATAACATTTGATTTGATTTTAAATCTACTTTGTTTTGTTTCCTTACCACGATACTAACGAGTATCACGATACTGGTATAGTCCCGGCCATATCTTTAGCCCTCTGCTTCCCTTTGATAAGCCAGGCTAGTGGTGGACCTAGGGTTTTCTGCTAATGGATGGGCAAACTAATGGTTGGAGATTTATTACGACTGGGCCAGTGCAATCAACAGGGTTGCCAGGCGAACAATGCATTATGTGATTGAGAGTGTGAATTTAGAGGAAAATAAGACGGACAGTTGCCAGGAATAAATGAGAGAGAGAGAGACCCACCACATAGCCTAGTGATTAGAGCGTTGGGCCAGTAACCGAAATAACACTTTGATGTCCGTCGGAGAGAGAGAGAGAGAATTGAATGGAATTGAGATACGCTAATCTCTAGGTAATTAAGTGGTCAATGTCTTTATTCTTTTGGAACTTTTATGAGTGTAATGTTTACTGTTAATTTTTCATTGGTTATTTCACTGCTGTTAAATAAATAAAGCCCCTTAAATTGAAATTTTAATTGAATTGAGAGGGACAGGGAGGGAGGGAGAAAAAAGTCAGTCTGCATTAGCCACTTCAGTTTTCACTAGCAACTGGACATTGAATTAGCTGCCTCCTGATGAGAATGGATTGAGGATTGCTGTCCTAGTGGATAAAACAGACAGAACAGATACAATATCATGTTCTCATTCAACCCAGTGTCAGAGACTCACTATCAACTATGGCTGGGCTATATGGTCCAAAAATTGGCTTAGCGTCGTCCGGGTTAGGGAGGGTTTGGCCGGTAGCGACTCCTGTGGCGGGCCGGGCGCAGAGTGCGCTAACCAAGGTTTCCAGGTGCACTGTGTTTTCTCCAACACATTGGTGGGGCTGGCTTCCGGGTTGGATGTGCGCTGTGTTAAGAAGCAGTGCGGCTTGGTTGGGTTGTGTATCGGAGGACGCATGACTTTCAACCTTCGTCTCTCCCGAGCCCATACAGGAGTTGTAGCGATGAGACAAGATAGTAGCTACTAAACAATTGGATACCACGAAATTGGGGAGAAAAAAGGGGTAAAATTCAAAACAAATAATAATATTGCAAATACTGAAAAAAAAAGGTCAACTCAAATAACTCTAGCTATTTATCAGTCGTATTGCTTGGTGATAGAAGCTGTTCAAGAGCCTGTTGGTGTCAGACTTGATGCACCGGTACCTCTTGTCATGCAGCAGCAGAGAAAATAGTCTATGGCTTTGGTGGTCGGAGTCTTTTACGATTTTCTGGGCCTTCTTTTCACACCGCCTGATAGAGTTCCTGGATGGCAGGGAGCTCGGCCCCAGTGAAATACTGGGCTGTCCTCACAACCCTCTGTTGCACCATGCTATTGCCATACCAAGCAATGGTACAGCTGTCAAAACTTTTGAGGATTTGAGGGCGTGCTTGTGTGGTGGAGGTGATGTTGTCTAACCTCACCACCTTGGGCCAGCCCGTCAGGAAGTCCAGGATCCAGTTGCAGAAGGTGTTCAGATCCA
Source organism: Oncorhynchus masou masou (assembly GCF_036934945.1). NCBI lineage: Eukaryota > Metazoa > Chordata > Actinopteri > Salmoniformes > Salmonidae > Oncorhynchus > Oncorhynchus masou. The sequence goes on along the minus strand of NC_088223.1, from coordinate 84,517,911 downwards.
GAGTCCTAAGCTTGGTGATGAGCTTGGAGGGCACTATGGTGTTTAACGCTGAGCTGTAGTCAATGAACTCTCCTTCCAGACCCATATCAAACATCTCCAATCGAAAATCAAATCAAGAGTCGGCTTTCTATTCCATAACAAAGCCTCCTTCACTCACGCTGCCAAGCTTACCCTAGTAAAACTGACTAACATTCTGGAGTATATGCAAATTGCCATCATACAAACTGAGGCAGCATACTTTGTGAAAATGTATATTTGTGTAATTCTCAAAATGTTTGGCCACGACTGTAGAGAGGAAAAGGATATTTATCGTGGATACATTCTATAACTATTCTCACATTAATCGTATAACTTGCACATGAACTTCTGCCTGTTTGGGGTAAGAAAATAATGAATGTATTTATGTGTTGAATGTCTTTGTTCGTTGTCTATCTCAGTCAGAACCAAGTGGAGTTAATGTGTGCCATAACCAGCCTCTCAAAGCACTTCATGATTACAGAAGTGAGTGCTACAGGGCTGAAGTCATTGTGGCATAACGCCTTAGAGTTCTTAGGAACAGGACTGGTCATCTTAAAACATGTTGGGATTACAGACTGAGACAAGAAGAGGTTAAAAATGACTGTGAATATGCCTGCCAGCTGTTCTGCGGATGCTCTGAGAACGCACCCTGGAATACCGTCGGGGCCTGCGTCCTTGCAGGTGTTGACCTTAGAATTCATTTGTTGACATCCTAGTGTCATGCACTACTCTTAAAACATATGTACATATTTAACTTTTACTACTCCAAAACAAACAAAAAACTTCAAATACCGCCATACCATCAAAACTGTGAAAACAATATAGTGATATGATGTTTTGGACATATGAACCATATCCCTTCCCATCTGGAGAAAAGGTCAACACATCTGTAGACATGCAATGAATCTCAGAGTTTAGTTTCGCTCATCTAGACTGGAGAGCCTGCATGGCTAGCATAACAAATGCATTACTGAGATTTTAACTTGATTGAAAATGAGAGTATAGGAGGAGACCAAATCAAAATATTTATTTAAAAAATGTGTATTTATTTTTAAAAATTATTTATTTAAAAGTGAGTCCCAAAACTTGAAAAGACATGAATGAAATAAATATAATGTGTGGTTTTATATTTTCAGAGCCATAATCAGTAGGTAGAAATAATTACAAAGGATTTCCATGTCATTAAAAGTTCCTAACTCCTTTGCTGGCTCTTTAAGTTAAGTACTTCTAACAATTTGTTCTCTTTTACAGGGAACCCATTGGAAAGAAGAAGTCTGGTAAGTCCACTTTAGTATTCCATTTTGGGGTAAGTTGTTATTGCATTTTATGTTTAGCAGACGCTCTTTCCCACAGCAACTTACTGGTCCCCTGTGGGAATCAAACCCAACCTTGGCATTCCAAGCACCATGCTTACCAACTGAGGTACACAGGACTACATCATTGTTTGTGGTGTGTAGTTTATGTAGAAAATATCATATGGGTGAGCTCTGATGTGAAATAGAAACATTAATTAGGATAAACATTTCCTACACCAGCCATAGCATCTTAGTACAGCTCACTACATTTCTCAATTGAGAGTTGAGCGCCCTCTAGCTGTGATGTTGGATATGTGCTCCATTATTTTCTAAAGAGATTGCAATGTAAAGATTTAGGATCATAGTAAGACTAGTAATTCAATGATATATTTCATTTCTTGAAGTTAGATATAGACCATTACTTCTAAAAAGTGTTTTTAAAAATGGGTTTTCCCTTTCTTTGTTAATCTAACCAACCCATCCATGTCAAGTTTCAATTTCATTTTGCTTAATTTCCCTCCATCAGGCATTGTGGAGAGAGCGACTACTTTCCTAAAGAGAGGTAGTAACAGACTCATGCTTGGCCGTGCTCTGTGTGTGGCCCCTGGTTGCTAGCCATCCGTTTGGCCCGTTCCTGGTCCCTGTCTGCTGGGCCTTTAGCTGGGACGTGGCTGTGAGGTGGGATTGGGCAGTGCGGAGTAGCGAGGGGGAAGGACCTGGTCCCAGATCTGTATGTGCTCAGCCAACGCTTTCAGCCAACACAAATACAGGTCTGGGACCAGGCTAGGGAAGGTTGGGTGAGAGAGGGCAGGGTGGGACAAGCTTGGTGCTCACTGTGAGGTGCTCACTGTGATGTGTGATGTGCATGGCAGTGTGTTAGCTTTGTAAAGAGAGCATCAGCTGGTGTGTGTCAGACTGTACACCCAGCCCAACTCCCTTTTCTCCTATGCTGAAATCAACCCTGTCTTGGTTGTGGGAATTAACTGTCACCTTGATAGATATGCATGCTGTACCCCAACAACAACAACAATTAAAACCCTCCTCATTCTGTGTTGTTGTCTCATGGGGAATCAGACATGACAGTTTTCATAATGTATAATATCTAGTAAGTTTGGAAGCAACTACATGTACGGTTAAATTTAGAAACGGGATGGTGTAAATACAAGGCTCAATTTCTGGATGGAATCCTTTTTGGGAGTGTACGGTTGTGAATTTAGTGGATATTATGAGTGCATTCCACGGTTAGCACTTGTAATCATCCCACCAAGTGCACATCACAGAGCAGGTCCTTGTGTTGTTCTAACCTACAGCGTTGTGTAAGTGTCGGGTGTCTTTGTGGCGGTTGTCTCTCTGTGGTAGCCATGTTTGTGATTGGCATAACCCTCCTTCCTGTCCTGTCCTCTCTACAAATATCTCCCTCTCAGACCCTCCTTCCCTCTGCTCTCTGGCCACCATTTTCTCCTCCCTGTCTCTAAAATCACACCTTCTTCATCCTCCCCCTCCCCCTATGGCTCGCTCTGCTCTCTGTGCTGGGGTGGAAGGTAGAGAGGTCAGCGCTACATGTCTGTCTGTGTGCTCTGTGCCTCTCCCTGCAGGAGACTCCAGCGCAGCTGACCCCCTGCTCCTGGACCAGTACGTGGCTGTCACTGACTATGAGAAGCAGGAGAGCTCTGAGATCAGCCTGCACGTGGGACAGACAGTGGAGGTCATCGAGAAGAATGAGTCTGGTACGAGATCTGGGTCAGATGGAGGGAGCCTTTAGCTTAACGACTCAGGTTGTGTCCCAAATGGCACTCTATTGCCTATATAGTGATGGGCCTATGGGCCCTGGTCAAAACTAGTCCATTCTAAAGGGAATAGGGTGCCATTTGGGACATCCTGAGTCCTGGGGGCCTTAACGTAATTTATAAAGAAATCACACTGTCCCGTAACTGTTTTTGCCCTCATCAACTGAAAGTTAGTTATCATACTTGAAGGAAAGGATCAGATACAGGCGCTTTGAAGTGTACCAAGACGACTACATAATGCTATCACGATGTCTTCAGAATCTTCCAAACAGACAAGGCCAAATAGCAGAATAATGCTATCACAATGTCTTCAGAATCTTCCAAACAGACAAGGCCAAATAGCAGAATAATGCTATCACAATGTCTTCAGAATCTTCCAAACAGACAAGGCCAAATAGCAGAATAATGCTATCACAATGTCTTCAGAATCTTCCAAACAGACAAGGCCAATCCAAGATCCAGAGTGAGCCACTGCTGTGTGTCTGACTGTTCTGTGTTTCTGTGTGTGTTTTGCTTTCTGTGTGCAGGTTGGTGGTTTGTTAGTTCTGACGAGGCCCAGGGCTGGGTCCCTGCCACCTGCCTGGAGGCCCAGGATGACCCTGATGACTTCTCCCTGCCCGGTGAGGAAGGTAACCCTCTCTATCTGTCACACTGCCCTAGGCCACATTCAGAATTAAAACTAACTGTAACTACAGATCAATGCTGGCAGCCTTAAGGCACAGCTCACAGTCAAAACTCAAGGATTGCTGCCTGAGCGTCAACAGCTCAAGGCTTGCTTCCAATCAAAACAGTATGTGTCCTGTCATTGATTAAGATGTAGAAGAAATGTGGAACTGTAATGAACAAATCTAGGAAACAGGATGCTCAGAAACTCTTGAAATCTGTACAGTACTTGTATTGGCATTACAAAATACTCTTTCACACTGTGTGTTTGCATGATAACAGTGGGAAGAGGACCTAGATAACCAAAGGGAAAATTTCCTCAGACTTTCCATCTGTTCACACTGTTCTAATCACCATCACCTGTCACTGTCTGTCTATTAGAACTTAGCCAACACATAGCAGAGTATTCACTTCCTGTGTACTTACTTCCTACTTCCTGCTGCCCACTGTGCTCTGCGTCAGTGTCCCGGAGATACTGGTCACTGCTGAGGCACGTGGGCCGCCGGCGAACATTAGGGGATCTGTTCAGCACAAGCACAGGGTTTGGGCAAGGTGGAACGCACACCTCTTTTCCCCATAATCTTCATGTGTGTGTAGAATGTCATGTTTAGCATGCAAATCCCATGCATGACCAACCCAAGCATGGAGAGGGATGCAAAACATGCATGTGTGTTGTGTGGCATGGATTAGAATGGATACGACCGCTATGTTTGTGTTATTTGTCTTCTCAGAGGAATGCAGTGGGAAAAAGCTCAGTTTTTCTCACTTTGTTATTTCAGTGAAATTAATATGATATATTTTAAATTGTTTGTTCCTTCTAAATACACTATCTGTTTAACAATCACTTTAATTCAGTAGACTTTAAAGGGACCCGTGTAGATTAGGTATAAAAACCTAATATATTTGAAGTAGGTGTTAGTGAAGTCCTAACCTTAGTAATGCTGTCTTGTTTGTGTGTGCTTAATGTTGGTGGAGGATGGAGGGATGTTTTGTGTTGCATGATGTGTGTTACACATCTTCTCACGCTACAGGATAGATCCTGCCCAGGCCCTGTCTACAAGGACATACTTGCAGAGAGTTTTACCCTGGTTTAGACCAGTTACCAGTTTATGATCTTGTTACACTGGTTTAGACCAGTTACCAGTTTAGGATCTTGTTACACTGGTTTAGACCAGTTACCAGTTTATGATCATGGAATGGTGTACTGAAAGCTAATGCACTATGTTCACTAGCAGATAGTGAGAGGATAGGGTTTTAGGATTTGCTATGAAGAAAGAACACTATCAATTGTTTTCCATATATAGTCAAAGAGATTAGTCCCAACTACTCACTCTCAACATGCCATCATGTGCTGTCCCTGCCAAGTTGTTGATTCCATACGCTTGATTGACATTCTTGTGAAAGTTAGTATGCAAGACGGGATAAAATACATCACCTAATGTGAATTATTCTTCGCCATTTCCAGAGGAGAAGTACACAGTGATCTACCCGTATGCAGCGAGAGACCAAGACGAGATCGACCTGGAGAGTGGCATGACAGTGGAGGTCATTCAGAAGAACCTGGAGGGCTGGTGGAAGATCAGGTAGAACACAAAACCCCAGAAGCGTGTCTGTCCACTGTGGATGCAGGCTGTGTGTCCATGTGAATTTCATTGAGTGTTTGAATGTCTATGTGTGTCAGAGTTGGTTGCTGTTGTTGTTGTGTTTCTTTCTATTGAAACCGTAGACGTAACCTCTCTGCTGCCGTCTACAGGTACCAGGGACAGGAGGGCTGGGCCCCGGCGTCCTACCTGAAGAAGGCTGACATCCTGAGCCAGAAGCTGGCAGCAGGCCACGCCAGCACCAACGATCTGGACGGATTCTCCAAGCAGCAGAACCAAGCCAAAGAGAGCAAAGGAGACAACAAGGACCAGAAAGACAAGGGCTTCTCCCCCTTTGCCAAGCAGCACAGTGAGTGGGAACTAAGAACTGTAAACTACAGTAACTCATTTAACAACTAACAACTTTAACTCTCTACTTAATGGGAAATCTCACAGCACCCCAACATCAACATATGTGAAAATGTATGATGCTTTTTGTCTTTGAATAATGCCTACCTGCAGGCTTTAAAGAAACATTTCAAAAATCAACATATGGTATGTGAAAATTGCGTGTTTCTATGATCTGTAGTAAAAAAGATAGAGGAAGGAAAGTGTTTCCAATGGTATCATCAACCAATTAGTAGACAGTAGGCAAAGCCTCCTCACAATTGGTTAAAATCACATGACGCACGCCAATGATGTCATTGGAAACACTTATCTGCCTCTATCCTTTTTACTACAGAACAGAAACACACCATTTTCACATACTGTATGTTGATGTTGGTATATAAAGTAGAAAAATTATAACATGTTCTTTTAAAGCCTGCAGGTAGGCATTATTCAAAGACATTATAAAGCCTCATACATGCTTATAACAAGTAATAAAGCCATATACACGCAGGCTTACTTAAAATGTTACCAAGACATCTCATCTGTATGAGAGATGCCTCCTCAGTCTCCTCCCTCAGAGATGTTTCTCTGCTAAGCTCTCTAACTCAATGCCAGAGTAATGTAAAACATCCTACTTTATTTCCTAGTAAGTCATTGAGGAGCTGAATGCCTCCCACAACTACACCTCCATTAGTGAGGATCCATTACACATAGTTAGAGCCGAAGGCCCCGGTCTACAGAGCTCATCAGTCTGCATCGAACACACTGCTCTCTCTCTCTCTCGCTCCCTGGTTTGTCTTTCTCTTTCTGGAACTGATATCTTCTCCTATGAGGAGTGGATGTGAATGCAGGCAGTGTTTTGAGACTGATGGCCTGTGATGAGATGCGGCTCACTGGAGTCTGATTTCCTCTGCCTTTTCCTCTACAGAACAAGGGGCGAGACAGAGACCACCACCACGCAGGGATCTCACCATCGTAAGTACCCTCCACTAACCACACATCCTGCGACACCAACAACACTCCTTAACAAAGACATTTGTCTTAATGAGTTTTGCATTGATTTGATGTTTTGATCTACCACAAGTCAAATCTGATACGGACCCACTCTTTTTCTTCACACCATCCCTCCCTCCCTCCCTCCAGCCGAGGGGGCAGAACCTGCCCAAGCCGCCCACCCCACCTCAGGTGGAGGAGGAATTCTACACCATTGCAGACTTCCAGACCACCATCCCAGATGGCATCAGCTTCCAGGCTGGGGTCAAAGTGGAGGTGAGACACATATTGGTATATGGTTATTGTTTGATGGCAAACAGCCTACCATCGCCCGCCTAGAGATACCTTTCAGATTTAATTGATACATTTGATTCCATATGCAATACATTTGTTTACCACAAAAGAGTCAAAACTCAGAGTGAAGTTCAATTAATGAATTAACTCCTTGATACTACCCATCCCGCATGCGGGAGCGTAACATAGCCTCAAACTAATTAGCATAATGCAGCGGACATAAATCTTCCTAGAATATGTTCCTATTCATGAAAATCACAAATGAAATATATTGAGACACAACTTAGCCTTTTGTTAATCACACTGTCATTTCAGATTTTTTAAATATGCTTTACAGCCAATGCTAGACAAGCATTTGTGTAAGTTTATCATGGCATAATGCTATGGCTAGGCTCTGCTAGCATCAGGCAACATTTTCACGAAAATAAGAAAAGCAATTAAATTAAATAATTTACCTTTGAACTTCAGATGTTTTCACTCAGGAGACTCCCAGTTAGATAGCAAATGTTCCTTTTTTCCAAAAATATTATTTTTCTAGGCGAAATAGCTCCATTTGTTCGTCACGTTTGGCTGAGAAATCGACCGGAAAATGCGGTCACTACAACAAACTTTTTTTCCAAATTAGCTCCATAATATCGACAGAAACATGGCCAACGTTGTTTAGAATCAATCCTCAAGGTGTTTTTCACGTAATAATTCGATAATATATCCGTCGGGGCAATTGGTTTCTCATAAGAAGCGATTGGAAAAATGGCTACTTGTGTACTTTACTTTAAGATTTTCTGCGGGAGCCACCATGTGACCACTTGCTAAATGTGGTCCCTTATGGCTTTTCTTCAACATAAATGCGTAAAAAGACGTCACAATGCTGTAGACACCTTGCGAAATACGTAGAAAACGTAAGCTCATTCGTAGCTCATTCACAGCCATATAAGGAGTCATTGACATGAGGCGGTTTCAAAAAATGCGGCACTTCCTGATTGGATTTTTATCTGGGTTTCGCCTGTAACATCAGTTCTGTTGCACTCACAGACTCTCACAGAATATCTTTGCGGTTTTGGAAATGTCAGTGTTTTCTATCCAAAGCTTTCAATTATGTGCATAGTCGAGCATCTTTTCGTGTCAAAATATCTTGTTTAAAACGGGAACCAAAGACGCAACAGCTGTAATGTGTGCCCCTCGAATGGCAGAGCTGAATACGTATCTACCTCTCATGTAGAGCAGCAGTCTCTTAAAGCAAAGCTCCCCCCACTCATACAGTGTTATACTTTAGCAGTTTTCCACTGTGATTGACGTAGACCCTTCACCCTGATTTAAGACTTTTTAAGACATTTCAATAGTTTCAACATCCCTTGGCCCACTTCCTAATCTCGTCTGGTTCCATAGCCCTTGGGCCCCGTTCCTTGTCTGGCTTCCATAGCCCTTGGGCCCAGTTCCTTGTCTGGCTTCCATAGCCCTTGGGCCCAGTTCCTTGTCTGGCTTCCATAGCCCTTGGGCCCAGTTCCTTGTCTCATCTGGGTTCTGTAGCTCTTGGGCCCACTTTCGCTTCTTGTCCTATTGTTACTCCAGACAACATATCATGGGTCTCTGGTCACAGGGAGTACATAGACACTTCTTCAAACTGACACGCTAATATTCAGCATAACACTTTTCTCTACTTTCACAATGACTTTGTAAGGCAAAACATCTCAGAGACTTAAGACCTTGTTCTACTTCTCCTTAATTACTCAAAGGCCAATCATTTCACAAACAGCAATTATTTACAATCAGAATGGAATGGGATTTGAATGATGCTTAGCAAAATGCACTGACTGAGTACAACTTCTGCTGTCTCTTCCTTCCTGATTGACTCACTGGTCCCCTGTTTCTGTTGTCCAGGTGATAGAGAAGAACTCCAGTGGTTGGTGGTACATTCAGATTGAAGACAAAGAGGGCTGGGCCCCCATTACCTTCATCGACAAATACAAAAAGACCAGTTTGACCCCGCGCCCTAACTTCCTGGCACCTCTGCCCAACGAGATGGCCCAGCTGAAGCTGGAGGATGGCACTGCCAGCGGCGCGGGGCAAGAGGACAGCTGGTCCAAACCGCTGCCAGACGAGCCCACTGCGAGCAGCGAGTCTGGAGCCCGGCCCAAACTCAGAGACTGGAAGTCCAGCGCCAGTAAGGGGGCATCAGCCTTCTCCGGACCCCTGCCTCCTGCCCCGTCTGCCCCACCTGCTGAGGAGAAGCCAGCCTTGCCACCCCGTAGGGAGTCCATCAACAAGAGCCTGGACATTGAGATTACTGTGGAGAAACTCAGGACAGACCTATCCAAACCCATGCCTCCAAAACCCCAAGCCCCAGGTGTCATCATGCCCCTGCTCACCCCCAAAGCTGCCCCCTTCAAGCCCGACAAGCCCCCCGAGCCCAAGAGAGAGGTCGCGAACAAGCCTCTGCATCTGAAGAATGAGATGGGTCTGGAGTGTGGCCACAAGGTCTCTGCCAAAGAGGTGAAAAAGTTCAACCTGAAACCTGTGGCTAAGCAACCACCCAAGCCCAAGCTTGATCCACCGGAGGAGAAACCAGAGGTCGCCGGCCTTGCACTGTTCATGAAGCCTAAACCCATAGTCCGGCCCAAACCCGTCCCAGCTGCCAAGCCAGAACCGCCAGCTGAGAACAAGTTGGACATCACCAACCTGAGGAGCAAGCTGAAGCCTTCAAAGCCAGTTGAACCAGGCTCTGGATTAGCAGAGCCAAGCCAGCAAAACGGCACTGTAGCCAACAACGGCCCTAGCAACGTTCTCCCCAAGATGCCGCCCCCCAACCTTCCCCCTAATAATGCTTTACCCAAGATGCCCCCTCCTAATAATGTTCTCCCCAAGATGCCGCGTCCCAGCAGCCCCCCTATCAATGCCCTACCCAAGATGCCCCTGGCCTCCAATGCTCACAATGGCAAGGCCACTGACGAGCCCAAATTCCCCCACAAGCAGCAAAACGGCCACGGACAGGTGAGCCCGGACAAATGTGCTGTTTCCCCACACAAAGAACCTCCAGGTAGACCCGCCGTCCTCCCTAGGAGACCCCCTCCACCCAAAAAGACCTCTGAGCCGTCCAGCCCCACAGAAACCAAAGCCCCCCTGAAAGAGCTCCCTGACACAAAGTCTGCTCCCCCTCAGCTCAGCAGGCCCCCTCCCCCTAAACCCAAGGCCTTCGTACTACCCCCACCCAAAGACAAGGAGAAGGTGGTCCCAAAGCCCCTGCTTAAGAGTGAGAAACCAGGCCCTCCGAGGGACAAGCTGCCTCCTCTGATCAAGGATCCCAGTAAAGAGGAGCTGTTCTTGGCCGTGGCAGACTTTGAGGGCGACGATCAGACGGCCAGCTTCAAGGAGGGCACCATGTTCCAGGTGATGGAGAGGAACAGCAGCGGCTGGTGGTTTTGTAAAAATCTAGGAGAAGGGCCAATGAAAGAGGGCTGGATCCCCTCCAATTACCTGACCAAGAAACCCTAAGTACCAGGTTCTGTTTGCTTTTTTAATACATAAAGATATCACTAATTGTATTTAATTAGCTTTTTATTTATAGTTACCTTTTTCTAAATATGTGTTTGTTACTTTGTTACATTCCATTTGTTTAGCATTCGAGCGAGAATGAACCAGCAATGACACGTTTGTTGCATTTCTTTCTCTATTTGTTTTACTTTATATCCTCGTTTCAAATTACCAGGCATCAAATCCGGGAAAAGCAAATGTCCCTTTCAAGTTCACTTTGTGCCATACAGTATGTTACTCAAGCCTATGTCATTTTATGATATCTATCACAAGCTTTCTAATAGATCAAAATATGTTCTTCCAAGCCTTCTATGATATTGTGCCTCAGTATAATATTCAGTGCTTTAAGCTTAAATATATGCAATTTAGCTAGTTGGTGTCTCAGTTAGCATATCAAAGATGCTTCAGTCTAATGAGTAGAGTTGAAACTGACAGTGCAATGCATATGGAAAATAAATCAGACCATACGATAGAGGAACCAGGGTCCGTATTCACAAAGTGTCTCGTAGGAGTGCTGATCTAGGATTAGTTTGGCCTTTTAGATCATAATGAATATTATTACATGAACAGGGTGTACCTGATTCTCGATCAAACCCTCGATGGCCATGTATACTCAGATACCTCAAAGAACAGCCGTCCTACTATGGCTGCAAGGGAAGTTCAAGAGGACACTTCGTTTTTCAAGAACTAAAATAGCAACACTTCAAGAGGAGTTTTTGCCAAGTGATTCTAAGTGCTTATATGAAACATTTATACAGTTAATGTGCTTGTGAATGCTTTTTTCTTTAGGAACTGAATAATAATGTTGCGGTTGATTTTTTACAGATGTGCACTTTTCAGATTATTTGGACTGATTCAGATGGTTCAGACTGATACAGGTTTCCCACTGTGGCTTAACAGACAGAGAACTTAGTGTACAAATGAATGCCATAGTCAGATTTTAAAACCTCAAATAAGGTCTTAACATTGGGAAATGTATGCCAGAGTTAGAGTCTAGTTCATCTCCTCTCAGGATGGACTGAATTGACTTCATTGAAATGAAATGGACCCCTTCCCAGTACAATGGTGAAAAACACACAAGTAAGAATGACTGATTCAAGTAGATATTACATCAGGCTGCCTCTGGTAAAAACAATATTCCATAATTATGCTGTAGGCCAAGGTCTACCATTACTACAGCCCCTAAATTAGGGAATTCACCTGTGATTTGTGCATATAATACAAAATACTGAATCAACAAAACAGTATTATAAAGTGTGATCATTACTCATTGTTTTACATTAGTGCTTGACTGGTTTCAAGCACAGACTCGGAAAAATAATGATTGTACTTCCAGAATGAAGTAATGTCATCTTTTGTCACTTTGTTTACTTTTCACCTCTTGCCCCGTCTGGTCATTGGGAAATAGGGTCTACTCAGTAGTGGAATGAAGGGTGTTTGGGATGTTGTAATTGGGCATGTGGAAAGGCTTATGGTTTGGTCTCCTAGGAGATGCACGGACAAGGCTAGGAGTGGCTGTAGCTCACAGGTTCATTGGAGAATCTTGGAATATGGTTGATCTGCTCCTAGCTGCTATGCTAGTTGTTTTTTTCTCTCCCCATTTTCCCCTCTGTATCTTCTTATGTTAGTACTATGTCCAATGTCATTCCATGGCTGATAAATCAAAGAAATGCAATCAAGTGTATTATTTTAAGGACTTAGTGTCAGTGCCCGGTCATGACCAACATTGGTAACAGTGAAATGATCAGTGAAGTTACTTGGAGTTTTCCCATCTTTTAGCCAGTGTGCTTAGTGCACTTAAAGTAATGCTATTCATAATGTCAGATTTGTAATAATGATCAACACATGGAGTAAGGCCTGAATTAGTGGAATGTCTGCGTGAAACATGGATTGGGTTAGAATGAGAGTTGGATAAACAGTTTGTTACTGAAGCATTAAGACAAAAGGCAAGCAGGGATGTGAACACCGTAATGTAAGAAAACAGTATGGGATGTTAGTCTTATTGCTTTACGTAACACTGTACCCTAAAACAGACAATTTAATACATTTCAAAAGGCACTTTTTCTTTTGAGATATGCAGCAGGACATCTTTTCCCATCAAATTGCAGATATCCCATCTTTTCTTATTCTTGTATTTCCTTTCATATTAAGTCAATAAACATTTTTCATTTTTGTATGGTGTCTTGGTTTTCCTTGGAAATGATTTAGTATTTTGAGTAAACGGATGCAACCTAAACATGAAAGCCATAATGGTATCAAAAGGAGAATATTCTATAACATGCTTGAGAAGCAGATGCACTATTGTAAAGTGGCTGTTCCACTGGATGTCAGAAGGTGAATTCACCAATTTGTAAGTCGCTCTGGATAAGAGCGTCTGCTAAATTACTTAAATGTAAATGTAAATGAGAAGAAGCGTAGTAGACATAAGAACATTTGCCTTTATTAGACTTATGTACAACAGTGGTTTCTTCTGTTGAACAGTCACATTCACTCACACCCCTTACAAATACAGCTAAACAGAGGGAAAGATGCAGTCCTTACAAAAGAAAGAAACATTGTTGGTGAGCGAGAGAGCAGATGTACCTGATAGTTGACCTGATTACTGGACGTTAAACAGGTCTAGTTGGTCCGAAAACAAGGCCCATTTTCAAAAAGCAGACATGCATATCAACTGCAAAACGTTTTTCAAAATAACAATTACAAAACAGAATGAGAAAAAAAACAACTGATGCACACCCTCAAAAGAACCTAGTATACCCTTCCCAGTGCAAAGAAATGTACATTTGATGGAGCAAAAATATCAGTTTAAAGCTGACAGTGCATTTAATATAAACATCGAAACAAATCAATAACCCTAATATAATACACAATTAAATTCAAATCTTCTACCTCATAAGATTCCTTCAATGACGACAGTATTCCGATTTGGCTTCGTTAGTTCCCATCCAGTGTACTAGTATCGCCTTTACAGTAAAAATGCAGCACAGAAATAAACATGTCAGAGACATTTTAACTTTAAATGAGTCACAACCAGTTTTTCCTAGAACTCCAAAAACAATAATTTGTTCTTCAACCTTTTAATTAAAAATGATAACTTTTCCCTGACTTCTCCTGTTTTCATAAACTCACCTCATCCAAATAAAAAAGGTAAAAACGAACTAAGCAGATCTGTCAATCCACACAATCTGACAGTGAAGAGTTCAGCATTTTTAGGTTAATATGTACAGCGTTGAAAAATGGTTTCAGTGGGAATTCCATTCATTATGTGTCCTCACAATTCTGAAGATCATGCTCTGCTCTTTTTAAAAGTAATATGAACAAATGTAAAAAATATATAATAATAATAATAATTTGGCAAGTAAATACATCTGGGTTGTTCCACGAAATGAGTCCCTTTTGCGTCCCTTTGATATTTCAAGTACAAATTGTGCAAGTGTCCTTCAATATAGACCACATGTAACATTCAAAAAATCTGATTTTTAACATGAATAAAGACTTGCTAAAGTGTCCCTCTGTGCATCTGTGACTTCTAGGAATATTTTAACCCCAAAACCTCTCCAGGTTTTCACCATCATTGTAAAGCCCTAGTTTGTGTTCCTTTGACAGTCACTTCTGAAAATAATTTATATGTTTTTAGTGATTCATTGGTAAAAAAAAAAAATACCGTCCCTCATTTTAATGTCATACCCTGTTACGTGAACTGAACTCTCGTTATAATATGGTGAAACTATTCCTTAAAAAAAAAATACAATAATTTCAAGAGACATTTAACATTAATATTCAAATCATAGTGTCAAAAGCAGGTGAGATGGTTCTACTCTTTTTGGCCTTTTGCCGGTGTTTTGTGGTGGAAAACTGAGCAGGTCGAGCATAACACCGCTGTTACCCATAGACAGACAGGCTAGACATTTTCTAACAATAACATTTTTGGGGTAAAGCTTGCATTCAATTGCCCCTCCCTGTTGCACACAACAAGCTTCCATTTGCCCTGTCACAAGGGGATTTATGGCTGATTTAAGATGAAGTCATCAACTCTGATACTTTATTTGGCACTTAATAGGAACTTTAGTTATTTTTGTATTTAACCTCTTAACTTAAAAAAAAATAAGTTGAACATTTGCTCTTTATGACAGAATGTTAAAATATATATTTTTAAACCAAATTACACTACTCAAAAGGCTACTCATCTGCTTTGAACTAAAAGGCTGTTGAGCCAAGCCACACAATGGCAACGTAAGAGAGATTGAATGGTCATATTTCAGTGTGTTCATTATGCAAGAGACTGTTTTGAATTAAAACAAATATTGCAGTGAAACAAAAATGCTTATTCATTGGCTCCCACCAATACAGCGTTGTCTGAAGTACATTTTGGTTTATTTTCCACATTCCACCTGAAACACTGTTCCCCGGCTGACCCTCTTTGGGATATGGGATGCCTCACCACACACTCCTGACTAACTACAGCTTAGCCTCATGCTTACTGGTCACATCGTAAACCAATGGGGATCTGTAGACTTAAAAAGGAAACACTGCATGGATGAATAAGATCCTATCAAGCAGCCTGACACACGTGGAATTAGACTATCTTCAAAATAAAATATGACCAAGCCTTGACATCTTGGGTTAAATCAAATGATAAAATGTTAGAAACATGACTTAAAACATAAATATCTTAAAAATGAAAGAAAAGTTCAGGAGGAAGACTATCTAGTCAAGCATTTCTGGTGAGGCTGAGGCATCTGGCAGTGGTGGTGGTCTTTCAGGTTATGATGTGGGATAAGAGGTCAGGGTTGGTCCTGACAGGGAGAAAGGAGGGTGTTTAGAGGGGAAGAGATGCCTCTACGTGGTAGAGGACTCAGAGTAAGGGAGGAACTTCGTGAGTTTGTTTGGGGAGCTGGGGTTGAGGCACTCAGAGTCCTCACTCATCTTAAAGAAGTCCTCCTGGTCCCTCTTTCTCTGGTTCAGCTCTTCCTCCAGAGCCTGGGAAAGATAGAGGGTGGAGAGAGAGAGATGGGTAGAGAGAGAGAGGGAGAAATAGGGAGAGAGAAATAGAAGAGAGATGGGTAGAGAGAGAGGCGGGAGGGAGAGAGGGAGAAATAGGGAGAGGGAAATAGAAGAGAGATGGGTAGAGAGAGAGGAGAGGGAGAAATAGGGAGAGGGAAATAGAAGAGAGATGGGTAGAGAGAGAGGCGGGGGGGGAGAGGGAGAAATAGGGAGAGGGAAATAGAAGAGAGATGGGTAGAGAGAGAGGCGGGAGGGAGAGAGGGAGAAATAGGGAGAGGGAAATAGAAGAGAGATGGGTAGAGAGAGAGGCGGGAGGGAGAGAGGGAGAAATAGAAGAGAGATGGGTAGAGAGAGAGAGAGGTGGGAGGGAAAGAGGGAGAAATAGGGAGAGGGAAATAGAAGAGAGATGGGTAGAGAGAGATCAAAGCTATGGCAACTCCAGTACTGGATATTAATGTACATTTTACAACTTTTCAATGTCAACGATATTAACTGTTTGGGACTAAAACAATTGGATACCATTTTCCTGGGCTTGAGCTGCTCCCTCCACTCATTGAGCTGGTGGTTGTGCTGCTCATCCAGAGACTTGAGCCTCTGAGTCTCGTTCTCAATCAGCAGGTGGCACTTCTCATTCTGCGTGCACACACACACTAAAATTAAAGCAATACTTGTGGAATGTATTTTCTTTACAATCCCACAATTTGTGGAGTTACATTTTATTGTATATTTATTCCACCCCACTAAGCACAGACACACACACAGACAAACTGACACACACACAGACAGACTGACACACACACAGACAGACAGACTGACACACACACAGACAGACTGACACACACACAGACAGACTGACACACAGACAGGGTCACCTGTAGCTGCTGCAGCTCCCTGACATTGCCTTCACACTGGCCAATCATGTCCCTCATCTGGCTCTCATGCTTCTGCTGCTGGTGCTGCCGCTCAGCCTTCTGACGCTTCTCCTCCTGCTGGGCAAACTGCGGAGGTGCGCACACACACACACACGAAAGAGGGGGAGATCGAGGAATGAGAGATCAGTTTACAACCCTGAGACAGTTCAGTGATATGAATATGATATACACTACATGACCAGAAGTGTGTGGACAGCTGCTTGTCGAACATCTCATTCCAAAATCGTGGGCATTAATATGGAGTTGGTCCCCCCTTTGCTGCTATAACAGCCTCCACTCATCTGGGAAGAAAAAAAATGGTCCACTAGATGTGGGGACTTGCTTCCATTCAGCCACAAGAGCATTAGTGAGGTCGGGCACTGATGTTGGGCGATTAGTCGGCACTCGCAGTCGGCGTTCCAATTCATCTAAAGGTGTTCGATGGGGTTGAGGTCAGGGCTCTGTGCAGACCAATCAAGTTCTTCCACACCGATCTCGATAAACCATTTCTGTATGGACCTCGCTTTGTGCACAGGGGCATTGTCATGCTGAAGAAAAGGGCCTTCCCCAAACTGTTGCTAGAATGTTGGAAGCACAGAATTGTCTAGAATGTCATTGTATGCTGTGCATTAAGATTTAAGCCCAAACCTTGAACAGCCCCAGAACATTATTCCTCCACCAAACTCCTGGTATCCGCCAAACCCAGATGAATCAGTTGGACTGCCAGATGGTGAAGAGTAATTCATCCACTGCACAAGAGTCCAATGGCAGCAAGCTTTACACCACTACACACTTCAGCACTCGGCGGTCCCGTTCTGTGAGCTTGTGTGACCTACCACTTCACAATAACACCACTTACAGTTGACCAGGGCAGCTCTAGCAGGGCAGAAATTTTACAGACTGACTTGCTGGAAAAGTGGCATGCTATGACAGTGCCACGTTGAAAGTCACTGAGCTCTTCAGTACAGGCCATTCTACTGCCAATGTTTGTCTATGGTGATTGCATGTCTGTGTGCTCGATCATTCTTCTCTAGCCATCACTTGCACACCTTTTCTGATATAAGTATCCATTTGAATAGACATCACAGCCAGCCAGCCAGCCAGCCAGACAAACTGTACTGCATCGTGTGTTCCTGCTGGTATTCATCGAGCTGTCTGGTTGGTTCATCTGCCCCCTGGAGCCTCACCTTACTCCCTTTACATATCTTCATCCCATGGCTACACTTCAACAGTTACATTTTGTTTCTACATTTACAACGGCAGTCTTCACCCTCCCCTTCCCTCGTTTCTCCGCCTCTCTCTACCCAGACATTCTGTAGTTTTCTTGTACCTGTTTGATCTTCTCGCGGTCCTCCGAGGCGCTGCCCGTGGAGTTGATGCGGAGGCTCTTCTTGAACATGACCATGCGGGTCTTGCCCTCACTGCGCTGGATCTTGGGCATGCGACCCTTCTCCTGCTGCTGCCGGGCCTTCAGCACCTCAATCATCCGCTGGTTATAGCACTGCATCTGCTCTTGTTCCTGAGGAGACAAAAAATAGACTATTTTTAACCTTTATTTAACTAGGCAAGTCAGTTAAGAACAAATTATTATTTTACAATGACGGCCTACCCCAGCCAAACCCTAACGATGCTGAGCCAATTGTGCGCCACCCTATGGGACTCCCAATCACAGCCGGTTGTGATACAGCCTGGACTCGAACCGGGTCCGTAGTGATGCCTCAAGCACTGAGTGCCTTAGACTACTGCGCCACTCGGGAGCTCATCAAAAGCATAGGTATGGATGAGGATGCACACACACACATATTGCAAAGGTCAGGGTTACTGTACCGTACCTTCTCATGCTTCTTGAGCAGCTGGTGGCGTTGGAGGAAATACTGGTCTTTGAGCTGCTGTTTCAGCAACTGGTGCTTCTCATGAAGGTTCTTCTCCTCTAGGTCCCAGATAGTAGCTTCCCTTTCTGAGGACGGAAAAGTAGAGAGAGTGAATGATCGACTTCTGAAAGCAGCTGAAATAAGAGAAAGAGTGATATTACATTGACCAATTGGAGGGGAGAGTGTAATCACTCTGAATGAGTATGCATCTGTTACGTTATTGAGGAGGAGAGGGCTTGAACAGATCAAGGGTGTACAGTACTTTAACTGAGCTCAGGGAGTAGTATTCCCTGTGACGGGGCTCTGACTAGACAACTCACTGGATCAGCGAATGTCATTGTGCTAAGTGTTGATGGCACCCAGACATCAAGTGTGTGACGCTGTACCTCTGACGAGGTGTTGTTTCTTGTCGAGACACTGCCTCTCCGTCTCGGAGATATCCCTCTTGTTCTCTGAGATTATGCTCTTCAGCGTTGTGTCCAGATGGTCCTTCTGGTCCGACAAGAAGTTCTGCTCCTGAAGCACAGGAAGTGATGACACATTAGCATTTTAACCGGATTTAGAGGTCAGTGTTCGGGTGAAAGAAAGCAGCTTGTATTTACCTCTGTTTGCTTCATTTGTGTAAAGCTGTTCATTCTCTGCTTCATGGCATCTTTCCGGGTCTTTCTGGGGAGCTTCTCAACCTCATTCTTCACCTGGAAAAGTTATTGTAAAATACATGGACTTAATATTAATAACAATACCTCCCTAATTTTTAAACTAATCACACACACACACACACACACCTTACTATACATACATGTGACGACTTTTACTGGAGCAACAATTGATTCCAACCCCTAAGCCAGAAAAAGCCTTTTTACAAGTGAGATCCTCACTTCTCTGAATTTGTGTTGGTTTAGGTATAGTAAAACATGTACACACACTTTCTCTCGCTCCATCCTCTCACCTCCTTCTTCTTGTGCTTCATCTGCTCCTGGAACTTGGTGTAGTCTCGTTCCTGTTCTGCACGGATGTGTTTGGTCTCGTCCCTGAGCCTCACAGTGTGGTCCGTCTCCATCTTCTCAATGGTCTGCTTCTGGTGCTTCTCCAGAGTCTCCAGCTCCGTGTCGTAGTACTTCTTCTTCACCTGGGAGGAGCAGAGAAAAAAATTGAACACCTTCACCATCAAATAAACTATCAACATATTTCTATCATAAGTAGCCATGATCCTGGTCATCCAGATGGGCTGGAAGGAGTTAGAGCTGGAGAGGGTAGGAGAGGTTACTGTGGAAAAAGTAGAATGTACATTTTACTTTTATAAAATTTGTAAAATGTCAAAAGGGTATCAGCGATAATATCCCACATTTAAAAATAATAAAATTATTGTCTGTCAATTGACAGACATGACAAAGGTCTTGTTCGTCTTTTATTTCTCTTGGCGAGGGGGATGTAGAAAAAGGATTCCATTAGACAGCTATCCAATGGGAGGTTGACGCGACACGGCGGGGGGGCGTTGACGGGACAGGTTGATGTGACACTAGTGCGTAGGTGTTGGTGTGAACTCAGCTAATATCATGGTGTTGGTATAGATGGAGGAAGAAGGAATTCTGGGATTTCATCCATGAGTGACACACACGTGTGTCAGAAGCCTCTATCAGTGAAAACACTAAATGAGGGGTGTGTGTGTGTGTGTGTGTGTGTAGACCTACGTTCATCTCCTGGTCGAAGCGTCTCTGCATTTGCTCTCTTTGAGCGTCCAGCTTGGTGTTGAGTAAGGCCTGAGCACGGTGCTCCTCCTTCTGCAGCAGACGCAGGTCCCGCAGCTCCTGACGCCTGCGCGGGCACACACACACACACACACACACACACACGCGCATACATGACACACAAAGTTCAAATATTCTTATGACAGTAAGTCTTGACCTTCACATACTTTGACAGTGAAAACACTGGGAGATATGACATTGCCTAAAAAGACTTGGAGGCAAATAATGCATCAAAGATCTAATAAACAGTCAGTCACAACATTGTAGACTGAATCAGTTATAAGCACCATGACACAAAGGTTTTTCATGTTAGAAGACAGAATATATTCTCTCCATGAGATAAGAGGAGTGTTCAGGGAATAGTCTTGCTCCCTCCATGACGATGACAACAGAGAGCTTAGAAAGGAGAGAAATCTGACTACCAGATAGCAAGTGTGTGAGTGACAGTGTCTGAACCATATAGTGAACTGATGAACCAACACAGGGTGTGGTGTCACATTATCACCACTAGACAGCAGTGAGAACACATGGCTACTGGCTCAAGGTCTTCAAATCAGGGAGAATGACTGTTCAGAACACTTTGAACTTGATTGTAAACCCCTCAATTTCCAGATTATCTATGTTGTCGATTGGGGGGGGGGATTTAGGGAGTCATAATAGTCATGTGAAATAGTGAAATATTTGTCCCATATAAAACAAGTGACTGGTATACCATTGTGTTTACTAGTAAATATCTTATCACTGTTAGGGATTTATCACAATCCTTCCTTATCACTAAGGAATATAGAATGTTCCATGCCATGTTGCTCACACTGATCTGTGGCCATTGTCTCATATATTGACATTTGCAATTTTTCAGCTGAATTCTTTTCAGATGAAGTCTAGCCACTGGTTGCTGTCACAAAGCTCCTCTTGTGTATTTGTGCACTGATCTCAAAAGGGAAAAGAGCAGACCAGGATGCCCAAAATAGTCTGTTTACATTAGGGACATACGAACACAGCCCAGGCTCTCAACAACTCAGTGTACCAGAGATCCTGTTTTATACAGAGAGACGAAGTATACCCGGCCCTTTTTCCTGACCTTGATTCAGGGAG
This sequence comes from Oncorhynchus masou masou, assembly GCF_036934945.1. Lineage (NCBI taxonomy): Eukaryota > Metazoa > Chordata > Actinopteri > Salmoniformes > Salmonidae > Oncorhynchus > Oncorhynchus masou. Next base: position 84,496,734 of record NC_088223.1, on the reverse strand, counting down.
AAAACAAGAAGGGTTTACCAGGAAGCAGTGAGACTTGCCTGAGAAACCTCATCTCTTCATCTTTCTTCTCATCGTCGCTGATGATCTTGGATGTGGTCACACTGACCTGCACGCCGTCGATGACAAATTTCCTGGTGCGCTTCAGTGTCTTATTGGAGAAGCGAGAGTCCTAGAAAGGGAGGAGAGAGTACTTTAACTTTTTGCGCAGTTACAACTTTTTGCCTCTATTATTTTGGAATGTGTGCAAGTGTAATATTTACTGTTCACTTTTTATAGTTTATTTCACTTGCAATAAAGCCCCTTGAAAATGAGAGGGAAAGAGAGAGAGAAGTAGAGAGTGATTAAGAGGCTACTATATAGAGTAAGACTGTGTGTTTAGTGTCATAATTGGGTGACTGACTGCAGCAGTGTTGTTTACACTGTTAAGACCATTTTTAAAATCAGGAAATATATTCCGCTTCATGTTTTGTTTCCTTTCCTTGAAACATGAGAACAACACACTAGTGTCTTTAAAAGGAGAAGGTGGTGAATGGAGAACACTGTATAGCCTGCCTGCCAGTTGACAGGAAAGAGCAGTACTTGTGTAAGACTGCTGGGCAGGTTCCTCTATAATCACACTGCTCTGCTGCACAGGGAGGGAGAGCCAAGCAGGAAGTGAGATTCTCTCTGACAACAGAGCTCTGTCAACCCCCAAATACAGTACAAAGATAGTCAGGCTCCACACTGATTCTTACTGGGTCAGACCTACTTCTGTCTCTCCCCAGGAAAAGTAGCATGACCCTGGGTGACACGGCTACATTTCAAAATAATTAGTGGAAATTATTTTCATCCTATTGATGAAAAATAAAAGTGTATAGGTCCAGTTGAACAAACTCTGTTCTCTCTACACCTCTCACCAGAGAAGTAAACATGTCCTGCTGTAGCCATTCTAAACCTTTGACAGAGACACACTGTGCGTATGTACATGAACAAGTGAGCACACATCCAGTGTTCTCAGGGGGCCCAGGGGTCTGTAGAGCAGCAGCAGCTCGGCTGGAGCCTCTCATTTTGGCTATAGCCTCCCTCCCTGAGATCTCCATTCATAAACCCCTGGTCCTCCTGACCTGCCCATCTCTCCTGAACACCACCTCACACTTACACACAAAAATCCCATTAATCCCATTAAAAATATCAGCTTGTTGTCAGTGGAGTTCCACTGCTTGACAAGATCCAAAATGGATGAATTCAGGTTATGGATAGTTTAAAGGGGCAATCTGCAGTTGCTTGATCCATTTGTGGACTTATCAATGAATGATATGTACCCATTGATTCTTGAAGAATATAACTTAGAAATGCCTCATGAGCTTAGTTCAGCGGTCATACCCAATCAGAACCAAAAAAAGCTTGTTTAAAGAAAGCACATTTAAACAAACACTGTAGCCTCAAAACATGGTTAAAACTATAATGTTGATATCATGGATGATCAGTCCTTGCATCCATAGCTCTGTCAATGAGCCCCATCCCTCAGCTTTTTACCCAGAAAGTGCAGGCAGGACGCTTCGTTATTGTTTCAAATGTTGATTTCCGCTTTAAAGCAGCCCTACGCAGAAATTGCTACTCCATTTTCTGGTCACTGAAATTCTACTAGTTTGCTTAATTGACCCATGTTAACCACTGTGAAATATATTTTACATAACCAAAAATATTATTTTCAGCAGTTTGAAGCTGGTGACAAAGCCGAAAGTAAAAGATGCTAAAAAGAAACTTAATGGGAAGCATAGAAAGTCTGGTGACTTTTTAAAAGGACATGGGGCAGAGAGAAAAATTAGCACAACTAATTTCCTGCAATTCTACACATTTTGCTATACAGTGGAGAGAACTGTTTGCAGTTTTTAATATGATATCTGAGTCACACTGACTTACAAAATCAAATGGGCCCCCTGGCCGATAATTCGACCATGAGAACAAGTTTAGATAGCTGGCCTTTAAACTAACTTAGCAATCAAAAAATACTGGCATGTGACTATCAGGGACTGACATAAGAGGAAAAACTGTTGATGCACAACCACATTTCTGAATTCTAGTAATCTGACTCGCAACAGTAAGTTGAGACCTAGACTGAGTTCCTAAAATTGATCCGAGGGCCCTCAAAAGGAGACAGCCAGTTGCCCATCCCTGCTCTACTCCATCATACCATCTTTTAATGGTCATTTTTTCTCTTTAGAAGTTCGGGTTTAACCAGTTACATCTTGATATAAAATGCCAAATATGTAAGAGTATAACTATAGCTTCACTAAGGCTAATTATCTCCAGACCTTGAATAAAGTAACATAACAAAACTGAAGCTCACTCACTAGTGTTTCCAGTGATTAATGAGTTAATGAGAGCTCAACAACCTCTGCATTCTCAAAACAGTTGCTTTGTGAGTAGGTGTTAACCGTGTCCACAGGTAGCCATTGTTATGTAAAATGCAGCCCAGGGAAGTCACAGCGGTCTCACCCCAAGTCAGAGCAGGTACACCAAGGCCATAGCTCAGTAAGCTACTGGAGCCTGGCCGTGGAAATAATCATAGAGGAGTTAAGTCGTAGATTTTTTGGTAAAAGACTGGGGTAAATCTTCAGTGGAATGCGACATTAAACATGGGATTTACTCACCACCCTGGAGGAGAGGGTCCCGTCGTCCTTGTTGACTGACATGTCTCCTGACAGGTTGAGGCTGATGTCCATGCTCTCAGAGGCAGACATGCTTCCCGCGTCAGAGTACCTCTTGGAGATTCTGCCATTGTGGTGGGGCATCAGGTTGTCCATGTTAGCCCCTATAGAGGCCCTCTCCGGAGGCCCACTCCTCAGGTTGACATTCATCCCGATCAGAGGTGTGGGGTCTGGGGTAAGGGTGCTGCTGCTGCCCTCCTCCTGGCTTTGGGGGAGCTCTGGTACCTCTACCACCTTAGGCTGTGCCAGCAGGGGTGGGTTCTCGGTCTCGGGGGTGTCCACGGGCTTGCCCTCGTCCAAAGTGGGGGTGCTCTTCCCATCCTCGATGCCCGAGTCAGAGGCGGTCTTACCAGAGGTCTCGCTCTCGGGCTTGTCCGAGTCCACGATGCTGATGCCATCGTCGGGGAGTTGTCGGTCCATCAGCTGGTCATCGACCTTGTGGGGCGGTCTTAGGGGGAGTTTGGCCTCGTCCGCCACAGGGGTTTTGGAGGGTGTGTCTGTGGGTTGGTCCCCTTCTAGACTAGTCTGAGACAGGTCCTTGTCTGGAGACTGGAGGGAAGAGAGGAAAGGAGAAGAAATCCATTGTTATTTGAGGCTGTCAGCAGCCAGAAGCACCTTCAGTGCCAATGTTGAAAGTAATCACTCTAATATGAGACAAATTAAATGGATGTAGCCTTAATGCCTAATAGTCTTAGTCTCTTGGCTTCATATTGCAGCATAAAGCTGGTGTTGACCTTTAGTGGTACTGTCTCGTGGAATGAAGTTATTCCTGCTGAAACTCTGACCTACACCAAGTCCCCCTGCTCAGAGAACCTGAGATAGGTATGAGCTGTCTTGGAGCGTTAAGCAAACAACGTCATCTGCCATATTTACGACTGCGGCCAGCCTTTCAATTGGCTCCTCTAAACACAACTGGAGAAATCTACAGATATTAATATCAGAATGAACTAGCTGGTAGCTCTGGGGTGGGGTGGTGGTGGGGTCATTTATCAACCGTGCGTACATTTCTTACTAAATTCTGGCATACGTGGAGATTCTAGGATTTGTGTGTGCAACAAATGATTGCGATTTATCAAACTATCTCCTGCCTTGGTATAGGCTCTAAGATTAAGTAGGCCATTATGCCACGCTCATATCCCAAAACAATACTGTAGCCTACCCATACTGTCATAGGTTACTAGTCTGGGGCGGCAGGGTAGCCTAGTGGTTAGAGCGTTGGACTAGTAACCGGAAGGTTGCGAGTTCAAACCCCCGAGCTGACAAGGTACAAATCTGTCGTTCTGCCCCTGAACAGGAAGTTAACCCACTGTTCCCAGGCTGTCATTGAAAATAAGAATTTGTTCTTAACTGACTTGCCTGGTTAAATAAAGGTAAAATTAAAATTTACTTTCGATGGTTAGATATTGAATGAGCGATGGGTAAATGGTAGCATGGTTAGTTATTGAATGAGCGATGGATAATTGCTCCTAGCATGGTTAGTTATTGAATGAGCGATGGGTAAATGGTAGCATGTTTAGTTATTGAATGAGCGATGGATAAATGGTAGCATGGTTAGTTATTGAATGAGCGATGGATAAATGGTAGCATGTTTATAAATGGTAGCATGGTTAGTTATTGAAACAGCGATTAAATGGTAGAATTGAAACAGCGATGGATAATTGCTCCTAGCATGGTTAGTTATTGAAACAGCGATGGGTAAATGGTAGCGTGGTTATTTATTGAAACAGCGATGGATAAATGGTAGCATGGTTAGTTATTGAAACAGCGATGGATAAATGGTAGCATGGTTAGTTATTGAAACAGCGATGGATAAATGGTAACATGGTTAGTTATTGAATGAGCGATGGATAAATGGTAGCATGGTTAGTTATTGAAACAGCGATGGATAAATGGTAGCATGGTTAGTTATTGAAACAGCGATGGATAAATGGTAGTATGGTTAGTTATTGAAACAGCGATGGATAAATGGTAACATGGTTAGTTATTGAAACAGCGATGGATAAATGGTAGCATGGTTAGTTATTGAAACAGCGATGGATAAATGGTAACATGGTTAGTTATTGAAACAGCGATGGATAAATGGTAGTATGGTTAGTTATTGAAACAGCGATGGATAAATGGTAACATGGTTAGTTATTGAAACAGCGATGGATAAATGGTAGTATGGTTAGTTATTGAAACAGCGATGGATAAATGGTAACATGGTTAGTTATTGAAACAGCGATGGATAAATGGTAGTATGGTTAGTTATTGAAACAGCGATGGATATTCTAATATTGGTTGTGTAGCGGGAATATACCAGTCATGTCAGAAAACGAGGGACACGTCCTGCTATATGATTATGATTTAGGCCTATATATAATCAAATTAAAATAAATATATTAAGCGACGTTCTGCTATGCGAACTGGGTATGGGATCTGTTTACCAACATATGCATATATTTTATCATTAGGCCGAGACGTTTTAATGTTATTACCATTATGATTCATGTGCGTCAAACACCTCCATTTCTCCCAACAACAACATTTGCATGCAATACAGTTGATCAACCACTAGAAGTTGCGCATACGCATGGTCTGGGATTTGTGTGGCAATACACACACTTTCCCATCAAATCCAAAACGTATAAATACCAACCTTTGCAGGAAAACTAGCGCACGCGAGGTTTCGTCTTTTTTGCACGCACGTTCGCACGCACCTTTGATAAATGAGGCCCCAGGCCCTGAGAGGGCTGTTCACAACCTCTACACTCCGCCAATGCACATGCTGTAGGTTCCTGCGCAAAGGAGGTGTAAGGTTTCCTGAAAGATGCTCTCAGGCCTCGAGTCTCCCTCTGGGGCGGGGGGTTTGTGTTTGTGAGGTGAAAGGTTTGTGTTTGTGAGGTGAAACAAGCAGTTTACTGATGAGCTAAGCTTAGCAAAAACAATAATGAAGACAACTGCTGATATACTGATGAGCTCAACTGCTGATATTCAGACAATAATGAAGACGATATACTGATGCAACTGCTGAGCAAGACAACTTAGATGAGCTAAGCAAAAACAATAATAAGACAACTATATACTGATGGCTAAGCAAGATAAATGAGCAAAAAACAATAATGAAGACAACTGCTGATATACTGATGAGCTAAGCTTAGCAAAAACAATAATGAAGACAACTGCTGATATACTGATGAGCTAAGCTTAGCAAAAACAATAATGAAGACAACTGCTGATATACTGATGAGCTAAGCTTAGCAAAAACAATAATGAAGACAACTGCTGATATACTGATGAGCTAAGCTTAGCAAAAACAATAATGAAGACAACTGCTAGGGTCCACCCAAAATGACCTCAGGTCCATAATCACATAATATATATGAATGACTCATTATCGCCTAGAAATAATCCAACCAGTCTAATGTCGTTAACTTCGTTTCAGTACAGTTTTATTAGAAAAATAAGGTATATGTTAACTTAAAGATAAAATCTGTGGAACAGGGGTCATGTCAAACTTTGAATAAGGAAGTTGTCAAGAGGAGAAGCTAAGGCGATATCTGTGCCGGTGTGCAGGACAAATAGCATGTATTTTTAGTGTTGAGTAAGTGGGTGTGTTTGTGAAAGCATGAATTCCGGTTTCTGTTCCTTTGTTTGGCTCCAGTGAGTTAGTGTCCTCAGATTTTCTCTCACTTTCTAATTCACTTTCCCCCTATACATGCATAAACCACAAACCTATGACTCGATCACATGGCAAGTACACAGAAAAACTTAACTAGAAGTGTTTGATTAATAGATCTGATAGGATTTGAATAGTAGATGTTTTAGGGGCTGTTTCCCTGAAACAAATTAACCCTTATCCTGAAAAAAACAAAACATTTTCTATGCAGATTCTCCATTGAGGTTGTTTTTACATCCTGGATGAGGCGCAATCTTTGTGCAAGAAATTACATTTTAGTGTTTGAATAGTAGAATGACCATACAAAGAGTCCTCATCATGGACATAATGGCAGCAGGGGGGGTCGATGTCACCCCGGGAGTGTGCGACTATCAGTATGTGCAGAATGTGCTCGAGTTTGTGTGCGTTTGTTTTCTATCATCTCAGTGTGTGTGTGTGTCCCCTCGGCCCCATCTCAGTGTGTGTGTGTGTGTGTCCATCTCAGTGTTTGCACTCCTAACACCACAGACACACCCCCACACTTCAGTGAGCGCTGTCCTGACCTCCCCTGCTCAGTCAATACACTCCCCAGTTAGAGGGTAGACCACACACACACACACACACAGGAAGCTGCGGATTGTGGGGTTTAGGGCGTGCTAGCAGAAACATTCTGAAGTCAGCATACATAGAAACTGTCAAAAGTTGATGTACTGTAATTCGATACAGCCATTATTGTACGTAGACATTAAGATGACATTGCTACACACACACCCTCCTTTGATTTTCCTCCCATTATGATTGGTAATGAGATTCATTCTTGGTTGAATAAGCCAAACCACTGAGATCTATTGTATAAGGCTAGTATGAAACAAGCATTTTGCAACAATTTGTGTATGTGACCAATAAAATTGTTATTTGAGATTGTTAATATCTCTCTCTCTCTCACACAAACGATAAAGAGGGAGATGATGAAGACACAGTAGAGTGTTGGCAGTAAAAGTCTTACCACTGGGACTGTGAGTTCAGCGGTGTCATCCTCCTCTCCTTCCTCTCTATTGTCCTCAATTTCCTCCATGACTTCAGCCTTCGCCTCGGCAACCAGCTCTTGCAGGGGTCTGTTAGTCTTCACCGAACAGACAAAGGGGTGCTGGGGGGGGGGCAGAGGTAAGAGGGAGTCAGGACAACCATGTTACAACTCAAGAACATAGAACAGTGACCGGGGGGCATAGTAAGCAAAGAGGAACTTTCACTGAAGGGAGAAACTTAATGTGCCACCTGCATCGACCCATGGCAAGAATACCAGAGACCAGGGTATGAGCTCACCCTGATGAAACAATGAAGAGTTTATTACCCCAAATACACATATGCTTATGATACCAAGTTCCTAGATTAGACAGAGCTAAAAAGAGAAGAAGAATTTAGAGTGAATGAATATGAGCTGCCTTAAGAGGGGATCATTTGACAGCCACAAACAAGGCTGTGAAAAGGTTCAGGTAGCCCAGAGAAGATAAGAGAAAGTAATCCATTATTCAGGTGATTTGCACCACAGGTAATTTAATTGGCCCAGCTGGTGCAGGTAGGCATGTGTGAGGAGACTGGCTGAGGCGCAAAGGGACACTCTGGGCTGCCTGAATCTGTGTGGTAGCATTAGCAATAGCTTTTAACTTCTCCAATGACAGAAAATGAATCAAGTCAGCAATGAGTCAGGGGAGAACAGAGTGCCAGCTATCAAACAGGTGACAGGAGAACGTCAGGCAAAGTGCTGTACTTGAACACCACACAGCAGTGTCTAGGGTATCAAATAAAACAGTGAGAAGCATTTTAAAACACGTCACTAAGACTTATGGACTTCGCTCACTGGAAATCCAAGAGAAATTATAAGACATTCTAAAACACATCACTTCCTGGGTACACGGTACAAGCTACCTCTCTATAACTATTATAAAAACCACAAGCTTGGTTTCTGCTGAGCAGAACAGTGAGTCATTTTACACTGCAGCCCCTCTCCGAGACGCAGCAGCTCGGAGTAGGAGTGCTGATCTAGGATCAGCCCTCCCCGGTCCATGTAATCTTATTCATTATGATCTAAAAGGCAAAGCTGATCCTATATCAACACTCCTACTATGGTAGACTCTGCGCCCCTCCGGCTTCAACATGTTTACTATGACATCTGAGCCCAGACCACTAGCGCTACACTAAGCCAACGTACAATGGGTGAAGAAAGCAAACGGCTAAAGGGGAGTGCCTCACCGCTGTAGCCTCCCTCACCCAGGCCTGGCCTGCTGATGGGCCACGCACGGTGTGTCAAATGCTTCACTGTCAACCAAATGGCCCAGAGGTAGAGGCACAGAATGGCTGAAGTTACTCCCAACTGCTGGTCCAGTTAGAATTTGGGCATGGGTAATCTGATCCTAGATCTGTGGTTAGGCCAAGATAGTCCCCACCAGTCCCCACCAGATCCACCATCACGGCCGTGGGGAGTTAAGATACTTCATCATGTGGTTGTGTAGACAACATGTATACAACATTCCTCATATGGGATGAGGCGACCATGGACATCAAATCGTTATGTCATATGTGCCGAATACAATACTTACGAGAACCTTTCCCAACAATGCAGTTCAAAAGTAAGAAATCTAAATAATAAACAAATAAATAGTAAGAATAAAACAATAAAGAGACTATAAAAGGAGTACCAGTTCCAAGTCAATGTGCAGGGGACAAGGTAGTTGAGGTAAAAGTGACTCGGTGTGTGTGGTGTCAATAAGCACGTGTGAGTGTGTTGTGTGTGTGAGCGTATGTAGTGTGTGTGTTCGTGTGTTGGAGTGTCAGTGTAGTATGTGTGAGTGTGTGTGTCGAGTCCAGTAAGTGTGCATAGAGCCAGTACAAGAGAGTCAGTATAGTATGTGTGAGTGTGTGTGTCGATGTGTGTAGAGTGTCAGTGTGTATATGTGAGTCGAGTCCAGTAAGTGTGCATAGAGCCAGTACAAGAGAGTCAGTGTAGTATGTGTGAGTGTGTGGGTCGAGTCCAGTAAGTGTGCATAGAGCCAGTACAAGAGAGTCAGTGTAGTATGTGTGGGTCGAGTCCAGTAAGTGTGCATAGAGCCAGTACAAGAGAGTCAGTGTAGTATGTGTGAGTGTGTGGGTCGAGTCCAGTAAGTGTGCATAGAGCCAGTACAAGAGAGTCAGTGTAGTATGTGTGAGTGTGTGGGTCGAGTCCAGTAAGTGTGCATAGAGCCAGTACAAGAGAGTCAGTGTAGTATGTGTGGGTCGAGTCCAGTAAGTGTGCATAGAGCCAGTACAAGAGAGTCAGTGTAGTATGTGTGGGTCGAGTCCAGTAAGTGTGCATAGAGCCAGTACAAGAGAGTCAGTGTAGTATGTGTGAGTGTGTGGGTCGAGTCCAGTAAGTGTGCATAGAGCCAGTACAAGAGAGTCAGTGTAGTATGTGTGAGTGTGTGGGTCGAGTCCAGTAAGTGTGCATAGAGCCAGTACAAGAGAGTCAGTGTAGTATGTGTGGGTCGAGTCCAGTAAGTGTGCATAGAGCCAGTACAAGAGAGTCAGTGTAGTATGTGTGAGTGTGAGTCCAGTAAGTGTGCATAGAGCCAGTACAAGAGAGTCAGTGTAGTATGTGTGAGTGTGTGGGTCGAGTCCAGTAAGTGTGCATAGAGCCAAGAGTGTAGTATGAGAGTCAGTAAGTGTGCATAGTATGTCAGTGTAGTATGTGTGGGTCGAGTCCAGTAAGTGTGCATAGAGCCAGTACAAGAGAGTCAGTGTAGTATGTGTGGGTCGAGTCCAGTAAGTGTGCATAGAGCCAGTACAAGAGAGTCAGTGTAGTATGTGTGGGTCGAGTCCAGTAAGTGTGCATAGAGCCAGTACAAGAGAGTCAGTGTAGTATGTGTGAGTGTGTGGGTCGAGTCCAGTAAGTGTGCATAGAGCCAGTACAAGAGAGTCAGTGCAAATAAAAAGGGGGTCAATGTAAATAGTCAGGGTAGACATTTATTTAACTGTTCAGCTGTCTTATGGCTTGGGAGTAGAAGCTGTTCAGGGGCCTTTTGGTCCCAGACTTGGCTCTCTGGTACTGCTTGCTGTGCAGTAGCAGAGAGAACAGTTTATGACTTGGGTGGCTGGGGTCTGAGAAATTAGGGCCTTCCTCTGACACTGCCTGGTATAGGAGGTCCTGGATGGCAAGGACCTCTGCCCAAGTGATGTACTGGGCCGTACGCACAACCTTCTGTGGCTTCTTACTGTTGGATGCCAAGCTGTTGCCATAACAAGCTGTGAGGCAGCCACTCAATATAATCTCACTGGTGCAGCTGTATAATATTTTGAGGATCTGAGGGCCCATGCCAAATCTTTTTGGTCCAGAGCGTTCGATTTGCCACTGACAACTGTGTGCTGTTTTCAAGGGATTGTTAAATACATTTTAATTATTTAGTTCTAATATCATCACCTCTTGAAGAGCAAAGTCAGAACTTCACATTTTCGATTATTCCATGCAAAACAACTCTATCAGCGTTATATGCCTACAGCAAGTAAAATGCATGATTTTAATGATCAGTAAACATCAATGATCATGTCATTTCAGTTGCGTGACAGCCAACATTAATTGGATATTTGAGTGATATAAAATAAGGGAACTATACCTGACTAGTAAGTATGAGTGGTTCATGTTCATTTCCCCATCCTTCATGGGGGAATTAAGCAGCAGAAGGGCCCATTTGCCCATGTAACGTTACTGTTCGAGCCAGTTTGCTACAGCAGGAAAATAATCATTCAGCAACAAGAAATGTGAATTGTTATGTGGATTATAATTCATGGATTTTTTTTGTAGAGGTTGACATTTTAAAGTGGAAATGGCAAACTTTAGAAGCCTTTTTAAAACTTGAATACACAAGTTTGCATTTCCTTAAGTGCAGGAAAACCCTCAGCAATAAAAGGGTGATCAACTTAAGACCCTACATGTATAGCTGATAATGTTTACTTTACAAGCTACCGGTAGGAACTTTGTACAGTTGGCTAAACATAATGGTAAGTAGACCTAATGTACTGTTTTCTCCAACCAACGTAGGCCTAACCAGTGAAGTTAGCCTACATCATCCCCTTTTCAACATTGTTAAATAGTATTTAACCATGATTGCTGCAGACAGACATGATAAGCTACATTGATTGATTGACCATGTCAATCAAATTTGGGGCGCCCAAGTGGTACAACGGTCTAAGGCACTGCATCTCAACAGACCCTGGTTCAACTCAAGGCTGTATCACAACCGGACGTGATTGGGAGTGCCATAGGGTGGCGCACAATTGGCCCACCGTAGTCCGGGTTAGTGTTTGGCCGGGGTAGGCCGTCATTGTAAATAAGAATATGTTCTTAACTAATTTGCATAGTTAAATAAAGATTCAATTCAAAAAATTAACTCGCTAGCTAGTAGACTGATCCAATGAACAATTGCATTACAGTTCAAACTGTTGTATAAAGTCTGCCCAAATGTGCCCAATTGTTGTTTTGATACATTTAAGTACACAACTGCGCACTCGCCTCAAACAGCAGCATGGCATTATTTCACTGTAATAGCTACTGTAAATTGGACAGTGCAGTTAGCTTAAATTCTTGTTAATCTTTCTGCCCATATCAGATATGTCTATGTCCTGGGAAATTATCTTGTTACTTATAACGTCATGCTAATCACATTAGCTCAGGTTAGCTCACCCGTCTGGTGAAGGGGACAACGATCCCGTAGATGTTAACAAGGGATAAACTAGATGACTATATCCAAATTTTGTTTGATTTGCTTGCCATCTATAATAGTGATGACAGAAGTCTGACTGACAACTTTAACAGAAGATGTCGGGCCCTTTCCAAAAGCCTAATCCCTGATGAAGCAAGCTAAATGAGCATTCGCTAGCTAGCTACCCTCACATATCTGAAAATGCATGATAAATTTAGGTTTACTGATTTCCATATAACTGATGGAGCTAAATGTGAAATCATTACAAATGTGCAGTTCTGACTAGGGTTGGAAACTTCATGGGAAATTTCCACATATTTTCTGAAAATTTTCCACGGGAAGGTAAGCCTAGGAATTTTGTTTAATTTCATCAATTTGTTTTACTTATAACAGTGAACCTTTTTTTGTGGGATACAGAAGGCAATTATAGGTCTTGTGGCATATTTTGGTTAATCTATCCCCAATTCCATGGAATTGCAACCCTCTGCATGCACAGTGCACTATTCCATCACATGTACAGCTGATTCTCAAGATCTTGCACACTAATGAGATGCTATTGAGCCCGCACTACTACACTGTCCGAGCCAAGGACTACATGCTTTCTGGTTTTGATTACAATACTGGCTGGGGCGAATATATTTTATACGACATACATGATTTTTTTTGTTAACTAGTAAAAAGTAGCCTACAGTGTTTAAATAATTTCTAACTTGTTAACAATTTCTGCTCGTGTTAATTCCCTTTTCCATACATGTTTCATTTTAAGACATTTATTTTACCAAGGAGCTGTTTAATCTAACCGCTTAACTATTTATCTGTACATTGAATTATATTTGTTTGTTTTTTACTCATTTTTTTCTAATCTTTACAGGATAATGACACGGGCACTATCTGATGTGTGGAGACATTTCACTGCAGCTAATGTAGAAGGAAAAGCGGTGTAAATTGGAAATACTGTACCGAATTATGTGAAGAATGCAACAAAGATGCAGAATCATCTAGCCAAGTGCATAAAGTTCCCTCAGCGCTCACAACCTCTGACAAAAGTCCCTCTACTTCTATTCGAGATTAAAATGAGGAATCAGACACCTTATAAACAGCAACAGCTCATGAATCAGAAGTTTTTTTGACAATGGAGGAACGTAGTCAGAGAAATGCTGATGAATGTCTTGCTCGAGCTGTGTATGCAACTGGTTCACCTTTCAAGCTCACAGGCAATGTGTATTGGAAGAGATCTCTGAGTGTTATTCGCCCAACATGCACTCCTCCAACCAGACATGCTTTATCTACTCATTTGCTGGATGCAGAGTTCAAGTGAAGGTCAAGAAAATCATAGAGAAAGCAAGACTATTACAATCATCTCTGATGGGTGGTTGAATGTTCGTGTGCAAGGAATAATTAACTACATCATCTCCACCCCTCAACCAGTATTCTACAAGAGCACAGACACAAGGGACAACAGACACACCGGTCTCTACATCGCAGATGAACTGAAGGCTGTCATAAATGACCTTGGATAGAAGGTATTTGCACTGGTGACAGATAGTACTGCGAACATGAAGGCTGCTTGGTCTAAAGTGGAGGAGTCCTACCCTCACGTCACACCCATTGGATGTGCTGTTCATGCATTGAAATTGCTCCTCAAGGACATAATGGCACTGGAAACAATGGATACACTACAAGCGAGCCAAGGAAATGGTTAGGTATGTGAAGGGTCATCAAGGTATAGCAGAAATCTACCTCACCAAGCAAAGTGAGAAGAATAAGAGCACCACATGGTAGGTGCCCAGCAACACCCATTGGGGTGGTGGTGCCATGATGTTTGACAGTCTCCTGGAGGGGAGGAGTCTCTTCAAGAAATGGCAATATCACAGTCTGCCAATATGGACAGCCCCATCAAGAGGATCCTCCTGGATGATGTATTTTGGGAAAGAGTGGTAAGCAGCCTGAAACCTGTAGCAGTAGCCATTGCACGGATTGAGGGAGACATCCGTCTGATGTACAGACTCTGCTTGCAAATGTAAGAGAAGAAATCCGTACTGCGCTGCTCACTTCCCTGTTGCTCCAAGCAGAGGAAACTTCAGTACTGAAATACATCAAAAAGCATGAAGACTTCTGCCTGAAGCCCATACACGCTGCAGCATACATGTTGGACCCCAAGTATGCTGGCAAGAGTTATCCTGTCTGGTGCAGAGATCAACAAGGCCAATGTTATCACTACCATGCCACCTTGGCCTGGATGAGGGCAAGGTTCTTGGCAGTCTGGCGAAGTACACTTCCAAGCAAGGGCTTTGGGATGGAGATGTAATATGGCAGTTGTGCCAACATATCTCATCAGATTTTGTGGATCGGAGGCTCTTTCCCCTGTTGCCTCCATCATCCTCCAAATCCAACCAACATCAGCTGCCTGGTCCTTGTTTGGGAACACACACACACACACACCAAAGCACGCAACAGGCTGACCAATACAAGGGTTGAAAAATTGGTGGCCACCCGGGCAAATTTGAGGCTTTTTGAACCTGGCCACGAGCCAAATTAGGAGGTCCAGGGAGAAGACATGGAAGCCTGAGAGGAAGACAACCAAAGCTTTAGTTTCTAGACTATCATTTTACAGATGCATGTCGAAAATGTTTTTGGGAGCAGACAAGTCGAACGCTATTGTGACGTTTTCTTGATAAACTATAGGCTGTGTCATCGTCATCGGTGATCAGGCCTGCCACCATCGTGTCATCAGCAAATTGAATGATGTTGGAGTTGTAGGTGAACTGGGAGTCCAGGAGGGGACTATGCACGGACCTCTGAGAGGGCCCCATGTTGAGGGTCAGCGTGGCAGAAGGGTTGTTGCCTACACTCACCACCTAGGGGCGACCCGTAAGGAGGTCCAGAATCCAGTTGCAGAGGAAGGAGTTCTATCCCAGGGTCCTTAGCTTAGTGATGAGCTTGGAGGGCACTATGGTGCTGTGATAGCTGTGATAACATGCCATAACAGAGAGGGGGAGAGAGGAGAGCTACAGTCACATTGACTAGACTTATGTTTGTCCCCTGACATAATATATAGCACATGGACATCGTCCAAGTTTTCACTGGAATAATGGATGTAATTAAACTGCCCTCTAATTAGATTTCCTGTCTGTCTATTAATTAGTGATCCACAACACAAAGTAACCCAAAGGCCTCCTATCCCTGTCACAATGTATGTCAGGGTTTGCCAACTGGCAGCCTGCGGGTGAATTCATTTAGCCCCCCCAAATTTGCTGAGCAAAAATGTCTTTAGATATATATATGTGATTATATATAAATGTAAGAAAGGTTTGTAATTATTATGTTTTAGTCAAATTTCAGTTGACAAATTATTTGTAATTATGTTCTGGCCCCCTGACCATCCACTTGTCCCGCAGCTGAATCTAGTTGATGATCCCTGATCTATGTCATGAGTCACAGATGGTGCGGATGAATGCTGTTCAATGGGCTTATTGCCATCAATGCCATCTAACCGGGCTTCAAACATAAATATGATAGCGATCAAAACCTTCCATGCAGCACTGAACACGACCACTCCCATCTCCCTCTACACTTCCAGCAGGCTTTGGGCTCTGTAATTGGCAAAGGGTGGAGAGAATAAGGAGAAATCCCAAAGCGCCATTAGTTGGAAACAGGAATGCAAGTTGCTAGATTTACCCTCTGCTGTGGAACCCAGACAGGAAGCTGTGGCTCCTGCATTTTAATAGACACCTTGTCTATTTCCACGTTCTCTCTTGCCCTCTCTTCAGCACTCTCCATCTACCCAATGCCCTCTTTATGGTACTGCTCATTTGCCTATCGTATCATCTCACCATTCCTCTTGTGTTTGAAACAGCTGATGTTTTGGGAGGTTAAGATAGTGGACTTGTGAAGAGTGAGAAAAAGACAGAGGGAGAACGTCCTCATACATCAGAGCGAGGTATACAACAGTATATATAGTGTGTCTGAGGCTAGCTTACCTCCAAGAGCTGTGCGGCGTCTGGCCGACTCTCTGGATTCTTATCCAACGACTTTTTCAGGAAATCCTTAAACTCCTGTGACCTTAAAACACACAGAATGCCGGGAACATTAATCAAAGAAGGGAGAAGGACTGATGGGGTGGTGGTGATATTTTCACTAGATAACTTAATGACACAGTGAGGCTAGAACGGAACAGATTCAGGAATGCGGTACACAGTTGGCTGCACAGCTCTGCAAGGTGGGTAATCATTACTTTAATCACGGCTATATTTCTTTCGACAAATAAAGCTTTCACTAGCAATGCTCTTCTCATCTGGAGAGAGCTCTCAGCACCTGGGGAGTGGGGGAAAAGGCCCGAGCTCTCGCATCTGGTGAGCAATAGAACACACCGCCTCATTAAAACGGATTAGAAAAGCCACAGCTTTACACACTCATATTGCTGTGTTCACCAGCTTCTGGCGGCTAAGTTTAAAGGACAGATGTAGACCCGTAGACCTCTCTGGCCCCTCCTGTCCTCTCACCACTTGCTGGGTTGATCCAGGGTAGGGGGCTCAGACTTGGCTATCTTCAGCAGGACCCTCATGGGGTTGAGTTCATGATGCGGGGGCTCGATCTGGGCCAGCTCGATCAGGGTGATGCCCAGGGACCAGATGTCAGCCTTGTAGTCATACGGAGCGTCCTTCATGGTCTCACACATCACCACCTCAGGAGCCATCCTAGAATACAACATAGTACAATAGAGGATCTCTAATGGTGGACAAATTCCCTCTGGCGTTTTAAGACAAAAAAAAGATTGAAGTTTATGTTTAGGTTTCATATGATTAATCTGAAACGTCCCTCACGTTTATTGCTGTTGGCATATTGTAAAAGTTGTAAATAGTTCACATTCCAAGCTCACGACCAATATTTGCATGTCAACACACTTTCGATTGAGCTATGTTTACTGACCAAGTGGATAGTAGGCATAATAACGTACTTTATCTGAGCTCTAGAGAGGGGGGTATGCAGTGTTTCCTTACGATCAAAAGTGACACGTTCCATAAAGAAATGGTACACTGTTAACTGTTATAGGCATATTTCTATTTTGCCCTGTTTATCAAGTGTTGGAAAAATAATCAACCGACTCGTTTTCTTGATGTCTGTAGTATTCTCACGGCAATCTGGTTTCCGCTCAGGTTATGGATGTGTCACTGCAACCATAAAGGTCCTTAATGATGTCACCATTCCCCTTGATTCTAAACAATGTTGTGCTGCTATTTTTATTGACTTGGCCAAAGCTTTTGATACGGACCATTCCATTCTTCTGGGCCGGCTAAGGAGTATTGGTGTGTGAGGTGTCTTTGGCCTGGATTGTTAACAACCTCTCTCAAAGAGTGCAGTGTATAAAGACAGAAAATCTGCCGTCTCAGCCACTGCCTGTCAACAAGGGAGTACCCCAAAGCTCAATCCTAGGCCCCACGCTCTTCTCAATTTACATCAACAACATAGCTCAGGCAGTAGGAAGCACTTTCATCCATTTATATGCAGATGACAGTCTTATACTCAGCTAGCACCTCCCCAGATTTTGTGTTAAACGCTCTACAACAAAGTTTTCAAAATGTCCAACAAGCTTTCTCTACCCTTAAACTTGTTCTGAACACCTCCAAAACTAAGGTCATGAGGTTTAGTAAGAAGAATGTCCCACTCCGCACAGGTGTGATTACTACCTCTGAGGGTTTAAAGCTTGAGGTAGTCCACATACAACACCCATTCTGCCAGTCACATTCTGTTAAAGGTCCCCAAAGCACACACATCCCTGGGTCGCTCGTCTTTTCCATTTGCTGCAGCTAGTGACTGGAATGAGCTGCAAAAAAACACTCAAACTGGACAGTTTTATCTCAATCCCTTCATTCAAAGACTCAATCATGGACACTCTTAATGACAGTTGTGGCTGCTTTGTGTGATGTATTGTTGTCGCTACCTTCTTGCCCTTTGTGCTGTTGTCTGTGCCCAATAATGTTTGTACCATGTTTTGTGTTGCTACCATGTTGTGTTGTCATGTGTTGCTGCCTTGCTAGGTTGTTGTCTTAAGTCTCTTTATGTAGTGTTGCATTGTCCCTCTTGTCGTGATGTGTGTTTTGTCCTATATTTATATTTTCTTTTTAATCCCAGCCCATCCCCACAGGATGCCTTTTGGTAGGCCGTCATTGTAAATAAGAATTTGTACTGAACTGACTTGCCAAGTTAAATAAAATATAAATAAAAAATAAGCTTCAAATTTACAGCAGAATACACAATGAAATTCCATCTGTATCTCATTTATGACGCTATCGAACATTGTGCAACACCTTGGCAGGGTGAGAAACTATCCCAATCGCCATTGGATAACCTGCTCTGGTCAATAGTTAACTTCAACCGAACCATGCTTATTGGCAAACTAGCCAGGCCCAGCTAAAGCACAAGGTCTAGAATCAAACTAAGACATAAGAGCTTTTCCAAGGGCCTTGTAAGGCTATGATCAAACCACACCGACTGAGCAGTGGGCACTACTGTAAGGAATGCCATTATGCATTATGATATCAAGCAGAACATAGAACTGGTTTAATAGGTACCATGGGTAGTAGCAAGAAGATGTTTGACATCCAGTCAGAAGTATAACCATAATCCCATTAAAGACACGTGCGTCCCAACTGGCACCCTATTCCCTACATTGTGTCCAAAATGTAACGCACTATCACTGGCAGTGTCGACACCCATTGTCATTCCCCTTTGTTTTCATGTGTATGTACTCACCAGTATGGTGTTCCTATAAAAGAGTCCCTTCTTTGCAGAGTTTTGGTATTTTTCGCTGACACGCCAAAATCCGCTGCAAGCATTGAGACAGAAAGAAAACAGAACAGTTCAAATGTTTTTCAGAATTCCATTTCTTGGTAGAGAGAATGATTGACAGGCCAGTTTTATAACCTAATTTCTTCTTCCGGGGGGGGAATGTGTGTTTCTACACCGTAAAACTGCCATGACAGCAGAGACAAGACGCAAAGCTGACTGATTAAATTTACAGCACAGGGTATAACATCCCAAACGACCTTTCCATTTCCCCAAACATGATCCAGCACTTAGAGATGTTATTTCTGCTTTAGCAACACATGGGTCTTTCTCAGGATATTACCAGAGACCGCCTGGGATGAGACCAGGGCAATGTTAAGTCTAGAGTTCAGATTGTAGTCTTTTATACTGCTACTACCACCTTTATTTTTCTAAGCAAGACAATTAAAAACAAATTCTTATTAACAATGACGGCCTAGGCTACCTGGGGCAGCAGGTAGCATAGGGGTTAGAGAGTTGGGCCAGTAAAACGAAAGGTTGCTAGATCAAATCCCCGAGCTGATAAGGTAAAAATCTGAACAAGGTCGTTAACCCACTGTACCTAGACCATCATTGTAAATAAGAATGTTCTTAACTGACTTGCCTAGTTAAACAAAGGTTAAATACATTTTTTTGTCATATTTTACCTTTTAACCGTTCCTTAAATCATGAACTGAGACTTCAGACTTCCCTTTGCTAAGTATAGTGTCTGATTTCTGTTAGGCCTTGAGGAATTCTTTAGGGGCCAATGCCTTTTCAGTGATGGTTGATTTGATTTGAGAATGGGACAACCCTATGATCTAGGATGAAAATACTCCACTTTCCCCAGACAGCAAGAGTATCTGTTGTCTGTTCCTGAGGAGCAGATCCACATTCTCCATCTATGGAGCAAAATGACAGGCCATGAGAACTGTACACGTCGGTCTTATTTGGGCAACTTTCCATTAGAGGCTCTCCCAGTCATTAAAACAAAGCTCCGGAGTCTGTCCTAGTGAAGAGGGCCTTGTAACATGACAAATCAGTCAGACTGTCTGAAGTTCAGACAGAGGGTTGGAAGTCACTGACAGCGGGAGTTCCCAGGGGGTCCTTAAAAGTTCACAGGCGTTATCAGGCAGCCCTTTCGAGTACAGTCCTGCTCTCTTCCTTGCTCCTCCCTTTCTCTCAGACTGACATTTATAAAGCTATTATAGGCTCCACAAAGCAGCCGTATAGTTTGGCAAGTGGCGATTCAACAATAATCTGATAGACCTTTTGGACCCAAATCCTCAGCACACAGAACTTCAGGGATATTGAAACTCAACAGAATACTAGCTATAAATCACATTGAGGAAGAATTTATCAGAATGCCGCATTCCAACACATCTCACATCTGATTCTTCCAAGATGACTCAGGGAAGGACTTTTTCTAACTGGGTCGATTTATGTGAACATTCCCATCACGCTCTGCTTTCCAACAAGATAACAGCCACTTTTTCCAATATACAATGTCCAATGAGAAGTCGTTGTTGCTTACTGGAGAATTAATCCAAATAGTTTAAGACTGTGGATAACAGAGGAAGATTAAGGGGGATGGTTAGACCCAACAAGTAGAACACTGGTTCTAGCATTCTAGAGGTCTCCATGTTCTAGAAGAATACATTCTATGGGTAAAACAATGTGGAGGGAGAATATAGAGACTCACCTAGCTTGATGTCTCCCTCCAGTGTAAGAAGGATGTTTCCGGCCTTCAAGTCTCTGTGGATGATCTTGATGCTGTGCAGGTAGACCAGGGCCTCCAGCGTCTGTTTACAGATGACCTGTATCTGGGGCTCTATCAAGCCCCGGTCCAGCTCTGCAGACCAGAAAGAGGCGAGGACACCGGTTAGGGTAACAGACATCACTTTACACATCAAAAGTTTTACTTTAAATCCCCTCAAGAGAAAAATGGTACAACCCATTTTTACTGGTAACAAGTCAGAACTCCCCTGAAGGCAAGGTGGTTTATTGGGTCACCTGAGTATTTCCTATGCAGCAGATCGGGCTTCTGCCAGTACAAGATGTAGGAAGTCTTAAGAGGTCACTGCCCCCTGAGAGAGTGTAAATTGACTTTGAGAAAGCCTGCTTTAGCATGTGAATGTTATCTCCATTCTTTCTGTGTTTGGTTAGCTGTATTTGGGGCCAGCGACTGCTGTAGTAGAAGCTGGAAGGAAACTCCACAGTACAGTAGAGTTCAGTAGAGTAGGTTATAGTTCAGTAAGGTAAATTGTGTACTCAGATCTACTGAACAGTACATTAGACTATTTACTGTGCCATCTAAAGTTGTGAACCCTACTGTTTTTTGTGAATACTATGATTTCCCCATTGCAGCCAATTCAATTGCAGACATTTCATTACTGATTTTTCTGAAATTCCATTACCGATTTGGTAACGATTAACTAACTTAATTATTTGTCATTTGACAGCTCTAGTTGATGTATTTCTAATAAGTTAAGACTTTTTCCTGGTAGATGATGTTTTCTAAGACCCCTTCTCCAACAGTTTGACCAGAAATCATTATTCCAGACTTTTAGGATGGAAAATGGTTGAAAATGTATATATGCCTTAATTTCTCAAAAATATAGACTCTTGGATTTAATTTGACACCCAATTCAACATGCTCATATGAAGTTAACGTGCCGGTGCTCATCGGTCCTTTTACATGGAAACTACCAGGGGTCTCCTCTCTATCTGCGCTTATTGTTTTGCAACAATAGCAGATCCATTACAGCGTGACGTCACTGGGCCTTGTTCGCCAATTATTTTATAATAAAGCAATATTCTTAAGAGTAACAATGACTTGGCAGTTGCAGCTATGGCCTGAGGTATAGAATCTGAAACATCAAATGGGAGAGGCGGGAAGCTTATGAAAGCAATGTTCTAAGGGAGAGAGCACAGAGCACATACCCATGAAGCACCACGCTGTCCACAGTACTGTGGGGTCTGGAATTATTGACACCCTTGATAAAGATGAGCAAAAAAAATACTGCATAAAATAAATAACACAAATACTGAACTATATTGTATGCATTTTTGGGGAGAAAAAGTATATTATTTCATACTTATACAATTTCTCAGATAAAGTAATAAAAATCTCTAAAATATATGGGAGAAAAATAATTGGATCCCCTGTTTATAAATACTTCAGGACCCTCCTCTTGCATTGCGACGATAATGACACTGAGCCTTTTTCTAAAATGTGTTATGAGATTGGAGAACAATGGGAGGGATCTTACAAAATTCCTCCATACAGAATCTTTCTGGTTCCTTGATATATTTTGTCTGTGCTTATGCACTGCCCTCGTCAGCTCCACGTTGGCCTGTCAAAAGAACAATGCATGTGCAGAAAATACCTCATCTCTACTACAAAATATAGTGGTGGATCTTTCATGTTATGGGGCTATTTAGCTTCCAATTTAGCATACAACATAGCTCAGAATTTGAATTATTTATCAAGGGATCCAATAATTCCGGACCCCACAACGTCTCCGTACCTAACATTGTTGCGTCCACGGCTCCTCCTGGGCAGAACTCAATCATGATCTGTGTGGACAAAGAGAAAAACAGTCAGTATTGGGATTTACAGTCTTATCAGGAAATACAAACTGAATACAAACTTCGTAAGAGGGAAGACGGATACAATGGAAAGTCACATTTTCTAGAGAACCATCAACATGACGCACTTTAAAGTCACAGGCATATGTTAGTAGCTATTGTTTGACTTTTACTGTGATCACTTCAGAAGCTTCCCGGAGAAAAGGAAGCGGGGTAAAGAAAGAGAGAAGATGGATTAAATGGAGGGGGGCTGAGAGGAGACGCGAGGGAAGGTCCAGAGAAGTGACAGGTAGTAGCCTAGCTGAGATACAGCAGAGAGAGACCAGTGTATGGCCCTGAGAGAATGTCTGAAATCTAGAGAAGAGAGCGAGACAGGAGTTGTAGGCAGTAAGGCCTCTTGGAACTCAGATAAACTATACGATAAAAGACAGCACATGTCAGCAGCAGACGCCTGACGCTGCCCAGTCACCAGGAGATTAACCAACAGCTCCCTTTCTAGTCGTACACTCCTGTCTCTGACATCTGTGTTGAAAGCCCTCTCAATCACTCTACAATGCCTCGTGTCGCTATAGGCGATTCTCACCGTGGCCGTACTGAACAGCACTACAGTCAGTGTGTTTAGCGATGGATGCGATAACAGACTGTCACTGAAACATAAACCAAATACCATCCCTGCCAAGGTGAAACAGCAAGAGCTGAGGAAAGGCAGAAACAGAAAAGGAAAAAAGCCCACTGACAACAATCCCGTGCATCTGCACTGTCAAAGGCTACTTTTGAACGAGTCATGCAAGTCAAAGGGGGGGCCGAGCACAATAAAGCCAGAGTAGAAAGGTGTTTTGATCATATTCCACATGACTTGAGGGTTGATGGGGTACAGTAACTTTAACATACCAGTGTTGTTTAAGGGATTCTGAGAGCACCTCAAATTTTCAAAGAGATGTGTTCACGTGCATGTTTCTTTATCCAAGGCACTAAGATGGCTTGTCACTGTTCATCAACAGCATACATCTCTCACTGTTACATAATCCCCTGACAATTGAGTAACACAGACTAGGTCTTGTGTTACCATAGAAAAAAAGGCCCTCTCCAACCCATTAATGCACCTCTGTGCTATAACACCATTGTCAAAGCAACAAAACTAATGGAGGACTTACAGGTAGTCACTGTACATAAGTGGACACACACACACACACACACACACGACTCCATCCCCAGCCGAGGGACGTGCCCATGTTCCGGTCAGTCTTGGCTAGCCTCCACAGTAAAACATGGGTGTCTTATGAGGCATAAGGTGATTTTGAAAAGTGGTGTTTGTGAGGCCTTGTATTAACATTGGATCCATTGGAGTTTATTGAGGTTAATTTGTGTTTTTTCCTAAATCCCTACTTATCCTCTCATCAACAAATACTTCAGATGTGGATGACAAGCTAGGTAAATAAACTTAAGAGGAAGGCATAACTGGTACAACCTCAACATTGGCTGTGTCCACTGAATGCCATTCAAATGACTACATGATAAACACCTACTGTAAAATGCTTTATCAGCTTGTGGTTTTATGTATAGACAACATGAAGTTTTTAGTGGAATCTAAATGATAATTATATCTATCGCTGCTACTGTAGGTAAATCACAGCAGTTTTCTCCCTTTGAGGGAACGTTGGCATGGTTTCCAGATGACAAGAGCAATTTTGCACTGGGGAAAGATGTGATCCAACTGGTCAGACCGCGTATAAACTACAGCCTGTATGTTCCTCTTAGAGAACTCTTAATAATTGATGACTGTTAAAAGATGCCGTTTCACTGGCTAAGCCCTCTGAGTTTATGCCACTGACTGCTCAGTCGGGCAAGTTAAGTTGAGCTGATGCAGACTTGCAACCACTGTGAGATACACAAGTAAACTGGCTTAGGTAGCACCTTGGCGACATTGACATGTCCAATTTGTAAGTCGCTCTGGATAAGAGCGTCTGCTAAATGACTTAAATGTAAATGTAAATGTTATTTAAGTTCATACAACTGTGTACCGACACCGACAGTGATTTCCAAACTCATGTTCTAAGAAATCTCCCGGACATCTTTTCTCCATCATGAAAAGAATCAGCATTATGCATAGTGACACATTGGGAATTGAATAACGTTCCAGTGATAGACAAGTAAAGGTTCTAAAATTGGTTTAGGACCCATTTAGGTCAAATTTGTCACCCTTTGAGAACATAATTCAGAGAAAATACATATCACATTCTATAAGATTCGATCTTGGTTCTGTACACACAGCCATACAGACAACCATTCAAAAGTTTGGGGTCACTTATAAATGACCTTGCTTTTGAAAGAAAAGCACTTTTTTTGTCCATTAAAACATCAAATTGGTCAGAGATACAGTGTAGACATGGTTAATGTTGTAAATGACTATTTCAGCTGGAAACAGCAGATATTTTTATGGAATATCTACATAGGCGTACAGAGGCCCATTATCAGCAACCATCACTCCTGTATTTCAATGGCACGTTGTGTTAGCTAATCCAAGTTTATCATTTTAAAAAGGCTAATTGATCATTAGAAAACCATTTTGCAATTATGTTCGCACAGCTATAAACTGTTCTGTTTAAAGCAGCAATAAAACTCGCCTTCTTTAGACTAGTTGAGTATCTGGAACATCAGCATTTGTGGGTTTGATTACAGGCTCAAAATGTCCAAAAACAAAAACTTTCTTCTAAAACTCGTCATTCTATTCTTGTTCTGAGAAATGAAGACTATTCCATGCAAGAAACTGCCAAGAAACTGAAGATCTCGTACAACGCTGTGTACTACTCCCTTCACAGAACAGCGCAAACTGGCTCTAAGCAGAATAGAAAGAGAAGTGGGAGACGCCGCTGCACAACTGAGAAAGTACATTAGTGTGTAGTTTGAGAAACAGATGCCTCACAAGTCCTCAACTGGCAGCTTCATTAAATAGTACCCGCAAAACACCCGTCTCAATGTCAACAGTGAAGAGGCGACTCCGAATTGCTGGTCTTCTAAGCAGAGTTGCAAAGAAAAAGCCATAACTCAGACTGGCTAATAAAAAGAAAAGATTAAGATGGGCAAAAAGAAGACACTGGACAGAGGAACTGTGTGTTGCCTCTTCACTGTTGAAGGAAATGTCTAAGTGACCCCAAACTTTGAATGGTAGTAATATATAGTTGTAGTCGGAAGTTTAAATGTATTTGGCTAAGGTGTATGTAAACTCAGTTTCTCAGAATTCCTGACATTTAATCCTAGTAAAAATTCCCTGTCTTAGGTCAGTTAGGACCACTTTATTTTAAGAATGTGAAATGTCCGAATAATAGTAGAGAGAATTATTTATTTAAGCTTTTATTTCTTTCATCACATTCCCAGTGGGTCAGAAGTTAACATACACTCAATTAGTATTTGGTAGCATTGCCTTTAAATTGTTTAACTTGAGTCAAACGTTTTGGGTAGCCTTCCACAAGCTTCCCACAATAAGTTGGGTGCATTTTAGCACATTCCTCCTGACAGAGCTGGTGTAACTGAGTCAGGTTTGTAGGCCTCCTTTCTCACACATGCTTTTTCAGTTCTGCCCACAAATGTTCTATAGGATTGAGGTCGGGGTTTTGTGATGTCACTCCAATACCTTGACTTGGTTGTCCTTAAGCCATTTTGCCACAACTTTGGAAGTATGCTTGGGTTCGTTGTCCATTTGGAAGACCCATTTGCGACCAAACTTTAACTTCCTGACTGATGTCTTGAGATGTTGCTTCAATATATCCACTTAATTGTTCTGCCTCATGATGCCATTTATTTTGTGAAGTTGCAGCAAAGCACAAGGCAAGTCAGTTAAAAACAAATTCTTATTTTCAATGACGGCCTAGGAAGTGGGTTAACTGCCTGTTCAGGGGCAGTTAACCTTTCGGTTACTAGTCCAACGCTCTAACCACTAGGCTAACCTGCCACCCCATTATGGCCAAACAGTTCCATTTTTGGTAGATCAGACCAGAGGACATTTCTCCAAAAAGTAGGATCTTTGTCTCCATGTGCAGTTGCAAACCGCTGGCTTTTTTATGGTGGTTTTGGAGCAGTGGCTTCTTCCTTGCTGAGCAGCCTTTCAGGTTATGTTGATATAGGACTCATTTTACTGTGGATATAGATACTTTTGTACCCGTTGCCTCCAGCATCTTCCCAAGGTCCTTTGCTGTTGTTCTGGGATTGATTTGCACTTGTGGCACCAAAGTACATTCATCTCTAGGAGACAGAACGCGTGGTCCCATGGTGTTTATACTTGCGTACTACTGTTTGTACAGATGAACGTGGTACCTTCAGACGTTTGGAAATTGCTCCCAAGGATGAACCAGACTTGTGGAGGTCTTGGCTGATTTATTTTTGATTTTCCCATGATGTCAAGCAACGAGGCACTGAGTTTAAAGATATGGCCTTGAAATATATCCACAGGTACACCTCCAATTGACTCAAATGATGTCAATTAGCCTATCAGAGATTTCTAAAGCCATGACATAATTTTCTGGAATTGTCCAAGCTGTTTAAAGGCAGTCAACTTCGTGTATGTAAACTTCTGACCCACTGGAATTGTGACAGATTATTTCACATATAACTGTCTGTAAACAATTGCTGTAAAAATGACTTGTGTCATGCACACAGTAGATGTTCTAACTGACTTGCCAAAACTATAGTTTGTTAAGAAATTTGAGGAGTGGTTGAAAAATGACTTTTGATGATTCCAACCTAAGTGTATGTAAACTTCCAACTTCAACTGTGTGTGTGAGATATATCTCTATATAGATATAACCCCTTGGCAGAAAGCACAGTGTTGATTTCCGCTGCTACACAAATGATACACTACTTTACATTTCTGAGAAGGATTTTAGCTCCACAGATAAATTATTAGACTGTATTAGTGATTTAAATACTTGGATGGCTCACAACTTCCTCCATCTAAGTCAAGCAAAGACCAAGGTACTTATTGTTGGGGCCATAGCACAGAGAGAGAATCTAGTCGCACATTTTAATTCACAGGCAATAAAGACCAAAAAGGTTTTTAAAACTTGGTGTTATTTTAGATTCTGAACTAAAATAAAAAAATAAAAATCACACAATGTGACCAAATAGCGTTTTTCCACTTGAGGAAGATGCGGCCGTTTCTCACTCAACCTGCTACAGAGAGACTCATCCATGTTTATTACAAGCAGGCTTGACTACTGTAATGCTCTCCTGGCTGGTCTACTCAAGAAAGCCACTGGTCAACTGCAAAACATACAGAATGCTGCAGCACGGGTACAGACCAAGACCAGACAGAGAGCACACACACATTACACCGGTTTTAAAGGTCTCTGCACTGGCTGCCTGTGAGTTTTAGAATTCATTTTAAGATTCTATTAGTTTTTACATCAATCCACAATTGTGCACCGCAATACATGTCAGACATGCTTTAAGTTCTGTACTCAGTAGGTCCCTCAGGTCCTCTGGCACTGTCCTTTTAACTATCCCAAAGCCTAGGACCAAGACGCATGGAGAGGCAGCCTTTAGTTACTATGCTCCCAGACTCTGGAATAGCCTGCCAGAGAACCTGAGGGAGGGGAAAACTGTGGACATATTTAAAAGAGATCTTAAAACATGTCTTTTTTAGCTTTGCTTTTCCTCAGGGTGCTTTTTAGTTGTTCAGTTTGTGTCACTTTTGTTTTTTAATCTTATGTTTGTTGTGTAGTAAATATTTCATTTTGTATTTTCCTGTTAAGCACATTGCATTGCATGTCTGAAATGTGCTGTATAAATAAAGCTTGATTTGATGGTACATTACGTCCTCAGGATGGATTCAGAATGAAGAACAGTAAATAGACAGACAACACGTTGCTCTATGTGATGTACTGTAGCTCCACTGAGATGGTGGGTAGAAGGGAGTGAGATAGTGAACAAAAGAGGATGAGGGCATATTTACAGTAAACGGAGTGGCGCTGTGCTGGGGGGATAAAAACAAGAACCCTACAAGGACATCATTCACTTCCTGTTATATGGTTCCTCTCCCAGTCTCCATCTCTACCTCTGCTTGGTATCAACTGAACAGAACACAGCAGCATTTCTTTAGACAGAGCCCTCTCTTCATCAAGAAGCACCCTCAAGGAGAAAGACTTATTCACAAGGAGTATATTATACATACTAATTACACTCTGTCTCACAGTGTGCAGTAGGGTTTTGTGTTGGCCCTAGGAGTGGCAATAGACTACACTGACTGCATACTAAGAGACACACCATCCATCTGTTAACACCTACTAATACAGTTCTAGAGTTTTTTCTTGGTTGATCTCCAGATGAAAACATTCATGGCTGGCTGCAGTCCTCAACTAATAATTAAGAACGTAACTGGTCCTGTAAGACAGGGTCTGTTTGATAGATCAGAAGTTGGCTAGTTAGTCAAGATGGAGTGATTCCAGAAGTGAACAAAAGCTTAGAAATGGTATGTGTGTCTGCGCCTCTGTGTCGGCTGTCTGCGCCTCTGTGTGTGCGCGTCTACTGTCCGTGTGTGTGTGTCTACTGTCCGTGATCATGTCTCTGTGTGTATGTCTGTGTGTTAATGTCAGCAGTCAATTAGCTAACCTATGGTAAAGGCCCCCTGTTTCTCACGCTGTGGCTGGAAAACAGATTGTTCCTAAATGAGAACAAACAGCCTTCTCTCTCTCCCCAGAGCAGAGTAGGTGGGCAGCGGAATGCGCTCTCCAGCTGAAAGAGGGGGGTTTGAGGCCCAAAGCCCAACTGCCGGTTCTCTTCAGCAGAGACTCCCCACCCAGCCTAGGTAGACTGGCATCCTCCAGGGATCACACATCTTTAGTCATCCCCTTGGCACTGGCCCTTGGCCAGGGAGAGGCAATACTCTCACTTTGTGGTGCCGGTGTTTGTGTGTAGGTGTTATGGTCAGACAACTCATCCCCACCCAGAAACATATTGGGTTGTGCCGACACTGGAGAGGCCAAACTATAACCTGATTCTTTCTGATGATATCCAAGTATGACATAGTTATATTGTGTCATCTAAACCGCCGATCTTAACAGGGTCATTAGCATAAATAAATAGTGGGAAGTGGTGTATAAGTGAGCACTGCCTCTGGCTACTCACTCTGGAGGAAATAACCTGGGCCTCTTGAATAAGATCACATTGATGTCGGACTATACTGCCCATGTACACTCAATGATAGGCTGCACCATTTTAAATGTAGAATAGCTGAGAACGAGATCAGAGAGAAAACTGAAACCCCACCAAGGACACACACAGACAGGAAATGTGTGGTTGGAAAGCTGTACGTGTATTTGCACACGGCCCTCTCTCAAAACACAATGAGCTGACAGTCTCAATGCAGAGGCCTTGTAGAAAGGAGAATGTACCTTTCGCACTGTGGAATTTCAGCTATGCCATAGCAGGGGTGCAACAAGCCTCTGGGCTTTGAACAGCTGGGTAGGGGGAGCAATAGACCTGCTGCCATGTACAAGGTGCCCCAACACTGCATTAACATACCCCATTCCTCTGTCTGTTGACCTTCTACTCTGGACCCTATGAGAGATGGAATCGTTGTGTACACAACCATTTAAAAATCGGTATGAGGCTAGAATGAAATGTAGAAAACTCTTGGCATCTACTTGGTCTGTAAGAACCACACTTAAAGCTGCACTATACAGACACCGCTCCAACTATTTCCTGGGTGCTACAATTGAACTAGTTTGTTTAATTTCAGTTTAAACTGCTGTGAAATATCACCCCAAAAAGCTACATAGTGCAGGTTTAAGATGATCTACACTTTTGCCTCTATGACCATTTCAACTCAGCAGTTTTACATCACTTTGGCTTTTAGCTGTCGAGTTTATACTGCACTTATATCCAGGTCACGGTTTCAAAGGTCACATTCGGTCATGCAATGATCGTCACAAAAATACTATAGTCAGATAAATAATTAATCGTAAACGTCAGAATCCAACCCAATGTGTATCACAGTTCAGAATAACATAACATTTTGCTGCAGTATGAACAGTGGGCAACAGAACATCATCATAAAGTGTTGCTGCAGTATGAACAGTGGGCAACAGAACAGCAGCATAACGTGTTGCTGCAGTATAAACAGTGTGCAACAGAATAGCATCATAACGTGTTGCTGTAGTATGAACAGTGTGTATCAGAATAGCAGCATAAAGTGTTGCTGTAGTATGAACAGTGTGCAACAGAATAGCATCATAACGTGTTGCTGTAGTATGAACAGTGTGTATCAGAATAGCATCATAAAGTGTTGCTGTAGTATGAACAGTGTGTATCAGAATAGCATCATAAAGTGTTGCTGTAGTATGAACAGTGTGTATCAGAATAGCATCATAAAGTGTTGCTGCAGTATGAACAGTGTGTATCAGAATAGCATCATAAAGTGTTGCTGCAGTATGAACAGTGTGTATCAGAATAGCATCATAAAGTGTTGCTGCAGTATGAACAGTGTGTATCAGAATAGCATCATAAAGTGTTGCTGCAGTATGAACAGTGTGTATCAGAATAGCATCATAAAGTGTTGCTGCAGTATGAACAGTGTGTATCAGAATAGCATCATAAAGTGTTGCTGCAGTATGAACAGTGTGTATCAGAATTGCATCATAAAGTGTTGCTGTAGTATGAACAGTGTGTATCAGAATTGCATCATAAAGTGTTGCTGTAGTATGAACAGTGTGTATCAGAATTGCATCATAAAGTGTTGCTGCAGTATGAACAGTGTGCTAGATTATTTGTTTTAACAATAACGTGTTGGCTTGTGACCATTTTCTTTTTTTGCTACGTTTCATAATTCTGAGGATACTTGATGTCCGGGACCAGCATGCTTTATAAGGTCACCAGTGTTTGTCTTGGAAGACACAGGCAGATTACAAAGTACATGCAAAATTGCAGTGTATTCAATAATGAGAGAGGGAGAGAGGGGAAAAAAAGTCTCCTAGAGGGAGGAAGTGAACGATCTAGCTAGATCCTCATAGAATCTATGAAGGTTCACCATCAGGTAAGGTCAGAACCTATTCTGTAATACAGGGCTCTGGAATGGATCAGACCATTGATTTGGCTAACAGTTTTGGGAGTTCCACTAGAAACTCCACAGGGTCCAGTTCCGGCTCACCGTCGGCACAGTGGCTCATGGGTGGCCCACTGGCGGCCCGGAGGTCTTACCCAGAGCTTGGCGTCGTGGTAGAAGGCATCTAGCAGCTTGACAATATAGCGGTGGTCACACTTGGCCAGGATGTCTATCTCCACCATGTAGTCCTCCAGCTCCTCTTCAGTCTTTGTCTCAATCACCTTGGCCGCAGCCAGCGCTCCAGTCTCCTTGTTTTTGGCCTAGAAGATTAAGGAGTAAACATGTCAATATTTACACCATCGTGTCCTCATTTAGTGTTCATGAGATGAAGGATATCGAGCCATTTATACATTCATTTTAAAAAGCCTTCTCACTTTGACTCTCCATATATATTTTGCTTTGCAATTCTACCCTAGATGGGGGTTATTATCTATTGGGTGACTGGTAAATGTCAAAAGGTCAGCACACAGGAAGTAGGCTACAGGCATCATTTCTGCACATGGGGCGATTTAAATAGACTACACGAGGACAGTGAATTTTAATCAGAGGGTATATTGAGTAATACTAAGAAAAATCATAGGTGGGGCCCGGCCGTGGTGAACCAGTAGGGGCGTTAGGAAGGAAATTGAACTTGCGAAAACCACCCCGTTTCGAAATGAACTTCCGTGTTTTTCTCATGTGACTACAATTGAAAAGACATCACAAGTCTCATATATTGTGAAATAAGCAAATGGACTTCATGAAGTTAAAGTTACTAGTCTTAGTGAATTAACATTAGTCACACATTAAATACTGGAAACTAAATTTGACAATATAGGTTGGACTTCAAAAACCATATCTGGGCCACCGCTCGCCCACCCAATGAAATCTTCTGTGTGTGTGTGTGTCCAAGACTTTCTCATGAAAACAAACCTTAATCAAAACCCTAGCAGAGAAAGTTTTACTTAATGGCTTAAAAAGCACAACAGGAAAGGAACCTGCACACCCTGTAAGAGCTAAGCAGGAGGAACCACTGTAGTCACGCAGTCAGCCAGCCCATCCATCCACATTGACAAGGCACTACAAATCAGTTAGAAACACTGTCCCCGACTGCATGATAAACCGACATCAGGAGGGGTGAGTAAGTGGTGACCACATGACAACAGACAGGAAGTACAGGTCTCTGTCAGAGGCTATAATTCTGAGAATGAATTAATCTAGGTTAAACAAGTTGTGCTCTGGGAAAGGTGTGTGGTATCTACATAATGGTGTGTGTGTGAGAGAATGAGAGCAGAGAGAACAAAGACTGTGTGAGACAGCGAGAGAGCAACAACCAAAAATTAAAAGAGAAAGGATGTGAGTTAATGGGAGAAAGAGGTAAAAGTCAAGAGAGACGCATGTCTTTATCTATAGTATAGGCAGATCTACACTGTCTAACAAACATCAGGAACACCTTTCTAATGCTGAGTTGCACCTCCTTTGGCCTCTGAAGAACCTCAATTTGTCAGGCATGAACTCTACAAGATGTCAAACAGGGATGCTGGCCCATGTTGACTCCAATGCTTCCCACAGTTGTGTCAAGTTGGCTGGATGTCCTTTGGGTGGTGGACAATTCTTGATACACATGAGAAACTGTTGAGCGTGAAAAATCCAGCAGCGTTCCAGTTCTTGACACAAACCGGTACGCCTGGCACCTACTACCATACCCCGTTCAAAGGCACTTAAATATTTTATCTTGCCCGTTCACCTTCTGAATGGCACACATACACAATCCATGTCTCAAATGTCTCAAGGCTTAAAAATTATTATTTAACTGTCTCCTCCCCTTCATCTACACTGATAGTTTTGAGTGAGTGAGTGAGTGAGTGAGTGTGAGTGAGTGAGTGAGTGAGTGAGTGAGTATAGCTCAAACTACTCCCAATGACCTGGAGATGCGAGGCTGCAGACTAAACAGCCTGGTGGGGTCCAGTGCCTGAGGGGTCTGTGGGAAAACATCTGGGTAAACAGTGTAGTCACGCACACCCCTTGGAGACACTGGCCTACCATAATTACAACCCTGAGAGTTCCCGAAGATGGAGTAACTCCAGGGCCTTTTTTAAATGAGTCCGTTTTTCCTGGTGAGGTCACATGGTTAGGAAACTTAACCTTTGCATACAGTGTTTGACTGGAAAGACATCTGACAATGTGTATCTGACAATGCGTCGCAGAGCATTTGCATTTCATCACCACATCCAGGAAACGGCTCTGCTCCCACCACGGAAACCCCCATCTCAGAGTCAACAAAGGGCCCGTTAGGTCACAATTCCCGCTTAACGAGTCTGCATAACCAAGCTCGCTAACCCCGAACTCTTTCCACCCCTCTCTTTATCACATTCTGAGGCTTGGAGAAAGGTACATTCTGAGGCTTGGAGAAAGGTGCACACTGCTCGTGCCTGACGGGGAGTCATTACCTCTTTTCCGCTCGCTTCTAGTCTGCCTTGTAAAAGGCCAATCCCCCACCCTGCTCTGCAGCTCAGTGAGAACACGACCCAGGAATGTGCTTCTGGGCTTCAGTTGAGTTGGGGGGGGGTGGAGAGACGGAGAGATAGAGCATCTTCCCATCTGTAAGTCTGTCTGTCTATGGGGGAGGGAAGGGGCTGTACTGTACACAGAGGAAATGACACTGAAACGCCTCAATGTGCCTCACAAGGGAGCACTGACTTTCTGGAAGGCATAAAAGGCTC
Source organism: Oncorhynchus masou masou (assembly GCF_036934945.1). NCBI lineage: Eukaryota > Metazoa > Chordata > Actinopteri > Salmoniformes > Salmonidae > Oncorhynchus > Oncorhynchus masou. The sequence continues at coordinate 84,462,487 of NC_088223.1, read as the reverse complement.
TGCAGTCTCTCCACTGGAGGAGGAGGAAGAGTGGTGCTGGGTGAGCATAGAGCTGTATACTCACACTAACCTGATTGTACTAACAGATAGTAAAACTGGCTTACAAAACCAACTCTTCCTCCTCGCCATTATCACAGCAGAGAACAACAAAGCAGTGCTCTCTAACCCAATCATCCCACTGAGGAACAACAAAGCAGTGCTCTCTAACCCAATCATCCCACTGAGGAACAACAAAGCAGTGCTCTCTAACCCAATCATCCCACTGAGGAACAACAAAGCAGTGCTCTCTAACCCAATCATCCCACTGAGGAACAACAAAGCAGTGCTCTCTAACCCAATCATCCCACTGAGGAACAACAAAGCAGTGCTCTCTAACCCAATCATCCCACTGAGGAACAACAAAGCAGTGCTCTCTAACCCAATCATCCCACTGAGGAACAACAAAGCAGTGCTCTCTAACCCAATCATCCCACTGAGGAACAACAAAGCAGTGCTCTCTAACCCAATCATCCCACTGAGGAACAACAAAGCAGTGCTCTCTAACCCAATCATCCCACTGAGGAACAACAAAGCAGTGCTCTCTAACCCAATCATCACACTGAGGAACAACAAAGCAGTGCTCTCTAACCCAATCATCCCACTGAGGAACAACAAAGCAGTGCTCTCTCTAACCCAATCATCCCACGGAGGAACAACAAAGCAGTGCTCTCTAACCCAATCATCCCACTGAGGAACAACAAAGCAGTGCTCTCTAACCCAATCATCCCACTGAGGAACAACAAAGCAGTGCTCTCTAACCCAATCATCACACTGAGGAACAACAAAGCAGTGCTCTCTAACCCAATCATCCCACTGAGGAACAACAAAGCAGTGCTCTCTAACCCAATCATCCCACTGAGGAACAACAAAGCTGTGCTCTCTAACCCAATCATCACACTGAGGAACAACAAAGCAGTGCTCTCTAACCCAATCAACCCACTGAGGAACAACAAAGCAGTGCTCTCTAACCCAATCATCACACTGAGGAACAAAACTGTTGCCCAACATTTCCATGGATGTCAGGGACAACTAAACGTCACAGGCCCCTCTTTTGCTATAGCCCGCCTGTCTGTGACCGCCTGTTGGTGTCCCTTCATGGGAGAAGTCACTCTTCCTCTCAGTGCTCCACAAAAGGTCAAAGCAGTAAAACGAGGGATCAGCTTCTTCTCCCCTGCCTCTGGGGTCCGTAATGAGAACACACAGATCCAGTTAGTGGAGTGACGTTCACTGGGCAGATTACTACACCTGGCTGTGAAAGGAGAGGAGCAGACACACTGGGCTCAGCGGGTGGTGCGTGTCTGCTCTCTGCTGCTGCTGGCACAGCCTCCTATGGCCAATCACTTCCAGGTTGATAGCAGAATAGAGTACAGTAAACATGAAGCGGTGTGCCAAGGCGTGGGCCCGCTTGCATGTACACTGTAGTGTGCACTTTGCCAGAGTGCAGGTGCACACAGGCTGACAGGACACTAATCCCAGCCCATCTCTAGAGAATGTGTGCTTAACCTTTGCCCTGGCGTTAAGATGTACAACCCTGAACATTTCTCTGAACAGGAATGTCATGTCTAGAATTCTTGTTAACATTGGGCTGCCTAGTAAATCTTAATCTCCCTCTGAAGACGACTCAAATCAACTTATCATTATGAAAAATACATCTCAGACAGCTTTGGGTTTGGGTCCTGGGAACACCAGGCTTGTTTGATTCTCATATAAGAAGCATATCAGGTACATATAATGAAGAGATGGGCAACTACCCACATCCATACCAACCCCCTCGTGACAGCGAAGATTAAAACACATGATTTACGTTAATTTCCTGCATTTCTACACATTTTGCCATGGACAGAGAGAAGATTTAGCAGTTTTACAGCTAATTTCATGCAATTATACACATTTTGCCATAGGGTGGAGGCAAATGTTTGCATTTTTAATATATGATAACTGATTATCCACAGGCATACAAAAGGGCCCCACCCCGAGTGGGGCCCACAATAAAAAGGAAAAGACTGCTGATGCACAAACAAAAGGAAAAGACCCTTGAGACCACAGGCATACAAAAGGAAAAGACCCTCGACTGAGAGTGTAATTAGTCCACAGGCATACAAAAGGAAAAGACCCTCGACTGAGAGTGTAATTAGTCCACAGGCATACAAAAGGAAAAGACCCTCGACTGAGAGTGTAATTAGTCCACAGGCATACAAAAGGAAAAGACCCTCGACAGAGAGTGTAATTAGTCCACAGGCATACACATGGGGGGCAGTTGCTGTATGCGTTAAGTCAGTCGCTTGAGATAAAAGCCTTGATCATGCGTGTGGCTATCATCCCAGTCTATTTATCAAAAGTAGGTCTAGGATTCTGCATAAAGTCTGAACATGATAACATTTGAAATGCATTGTATCCTACTGAACAGAAATAACAGGATACTAACTAGCCTAGCTATTGATTAGTGTTAATTGCTACTGTTATGTTGCTGCTGCACATAGATGTGTCCCAAATGAAACCCTATTGCATTTATAGGGCACTAGATTTGACCAGGGCCCATAGGGCTCTGATAAGTACTGCACTATATAGAGGGGAAAAAATCTATACAATTGCTTATTGCAATATTATTTTGGACGATATTGTATAGATTCTTTGACTCCAAGTATTGATTTATAAAAATAAATAAAAAAACGTATGGGGTTTGAGAGCTTGCGCTTTGTACTTGAAGAGCAATCGTTGTAGAATTTCCGGGCCATCAGTTTTTCGACATGGCATGTTGTAGTCTGGTTCTAGATAATGCCATCAGGGAATTGAAGCCAACATCCTCTACCATTGACAATGGCTGCATATCAACTACATTCATTTCTGTAATCAGTGCTGTCATTTTTTCACTCAGTCCCTTATTGCACCTCGTGTGTGAAGCTGTCTAATGTCTGTTGTGAGGTGCCTGTGGTGCTGTCAGCAATGATTTGGGTCTCACGGTGCGTCTCTTTCATATGGTTAATTAAGCCATATGGTTAAGCATGTGTAATGTCATATGTTTAAGTATACGTAACGTCATATGGTTAAGTATACGTAATGTGTAATGTCAGATGGTTAAGCATTGCACCTGTACTACCATTACTGTACCTCAATTCCACCTTGGAAAGTTTGCATTTCACCACCTTCTCATGTAATGTCTCAAAAGTATTGCCATACAGGACTTTGTTGCTGTCGTTTGCCTTTCTCAATAATGATGTGCGGAGTGCTTTACATCCATGGTAAATCATTTGAAAGATGCATATCTCCTCTTATTAATATTAAAGCATTGTTGCATAATTTGTTTCCTTTTTCCCTTTATGACGATGGAAACCTGTTAGTGATCCCAAGTTTAAACGTTCACACCCCTAGTAGACAGTGTTGTGCCATCTACCTGCCTCTTCTCTTTCCAATGGGGACATTCTACCGCTCTTGTGTTACGTAAGCTGAGGATTATACAGGTTTGAATTCTTACTGTAGCTTTATTTACAGTTGTTCCACATGGGTGTAGGACACAGCAGAGAATGCTGAACCCCAGAAGGAATAGTGCTGCTGTCTGAGGACGTGGGGGTTTTGCTGTGAGGTATTGTGAGGTATTGTGAAATGTTTCAAGCTCAGAACAGTGAAGAACTCGCTGCAGCACGTCTCTTAGGATAGGCTCTGAACTTAGAGCTGTCGAGTCAGTACTGATGTAGGATCTTCATTTGATCACCTTGTTGCAGGAAAATGTTCCTGCAGTGCAGGAAATGTAAAACATGTGGTGTATTCAGGGGTTAAAAAGGCTTCTGAAGTTTAGAATTTCCACTTTGAAATTACAAACTTGATTTTCCCTTAAGAAACATTTATCAACACCTACAAAAATGTCAATTCATTATAATCCAAATAATAATTCACATTTTGTTTTACTGCAAGATTATTTTCCTGCTGTAGCAAACAGGTTCAAATTAAGATCCTACATCTGTATGTATGACTAAATAGAACATTGTCCAGTACATTTTCTGTGTCTCAGGGGGAGAGGGGTATGCAAAAAACACATTTCTATTTCACACCTGTACAAGTTACCACTTGTACATAACAGTGAAACAGGACTTTAAAAAAACCCTAACTAATAAAAACATTTAAATTATTATTTGTAAATGTGTCTCCTAACTTGATGAAAACGTAAAACATAGACTGCACAAAAGGCATGTGTTATTTGATTACTTTAGCAGTGCGGGTACATCATGAATTGTGCTTTGCCTCTGATATAGGCTAGCGTCAATGTATTTCAAAACCACTAAATCAGTTATGACAAGTTTAACTCATGATGTTCTCACAAAACATTACTCCCTCGCCCACACTCCAACTCAGACAGTCACCAAGGCAACCTGCCACAGACATAGCGACAGGGGGCTGGGAAGTCATGGGGGACGAGCCTCTACAGGAGAGCGTGGTGAGTGAGAGAGCGTCACAAAGGAGCTTGCTGTCCACACCCATCCAGGAGAGCACTTATCAGTCAGGCCGGCCACAACTGGGCCCCACAGATTACCAGCTCTGGTAACATCTCCACCACGGCACCCAAGTCCCTACATATTGCACTAGTACTTTGTGTTCGAAAGTAGTTCACTATATAGGAAATAAAAGGTGGCATTTGGGGTGTATTACTCAGGTAATGCTAGGCTAAATAAGGCTACTAGGAAAACTTACAGTACCAAGCAACAGCAGCCAGGAAGCCTGCGCAGTGGCACGTCCCATTTAAAAAGTAAAGGGAACCTTTCAGCACTTGTGCTTAAGGGTTTGGCGGCGGCCGTACAGATAAAAAACATCCTGTGACATACGGGTCAGCAGGAAGTGGGACATGCTCCTGTCTCAGCAATAGTCTACACATGGGGAGATGTATGTACAGTACCAGTCAAAAGTTTGGACTACTCGTTCAAGGGGTTTTCCTTTACTTTGACTATTTGATACATTGCAGAATAATAGTGAAGACATCAAACCTATGAAAAATCACATATGGAAACATGACCGAATACAAACAGTGTAGCTATTCCCTACGCAAGGCAAACACACAAGCTAAGCGTCAGTATAGCGACAAAAGTAGAGTCGCAATTCAACGGCTCAGACACAAGAGGTATGTGGCATGGTCTACAGTCAATAACGGATTACAAAAAGAAAACCAGCCCTGCTGTGGACCAGGATGTCTTGCTCCCAGACAGACTAAATAATTTCTTTGCTCGCTTTGAGGACAATACAGTGCCACTGACACGGCCCACTACCAAAACCTGCGGCCTCTCCTTCAATGTAGCCGAAGTGAGTAAAACATTTAAACGTGTTAACCGTCGCAGGGCTGCAGGCCCAGACGATATCCCCAGCCGCGCCCTCAGAGCATGCGCTGGTGTGTTTACGGACATATTCAATCAATCCTTATCCCAGTCTGCTGTTCCCACATGCTTCAAGAGGGCCACCATTGTTCCTGTTCCCAAGAAAGCTAAGGAAACTGAGCTAAACGACTACCGCCCCGTAGCACTCACTTCCATCATCATGAAGTGCTTTGAGAGACTAGTCAAGGACCATATCACCTCCACCAGACACCCTACCTGACAAATAGGTCCCTAATCTCAACCACACTGCACACTGCCAACTCTGGACAAGAGGAATTTGAGAATGCTTCGACTACAGCTCGGCAAACACCATAGTACCCTCCACAGACAAGCTCGAGACCCTGGGTCTCGAATGTGCAACTGGGTACTGGGTTAACCACACTGCACACTGCCCTAACCCATCTGGACAAGAGGAATACCTATGTGAGAATGCTGTTCATCGACTACAGCTCGGCATTCAACACCATAGTACCCTCCAAGCTCATCATCAAGCTCGAGACCCTGGGTCTCGACCCCGCCCTGTGCAACTGGGTACTGGACTTCCTGACGGGCCGCCCCCAGGTGGTGAGGGTAGGTAACAACATCTCCTCCCCGCTGATCCTCAACACTGGGGCCCCACAAGGGTGCGTTCAGAGCCCTCTCCTGTACTCCCTGTTCACCCACGACTTCATGGCCACGCACGCCTCCAACTCAATCATCAAGTTTGCGGACAACACAACAGTGGTAGGCTTGATTACCAACAACGACGAGACGGCCTACAGGGAGGAGGTGAGGGCCCTCGGAGTGTGGTGTCAGGAAAATAACCTCACACTCAACGTCAACAACACTAAGGAGATGATTGTGGACTTCAGGAAACAGTAGAGGGAACACCCCCCTATCCACATCGATGGAACAGTAGTGGAGAGAGTAGCAAGTTTTAAGTTCCTCGGCATACACATCACAGACAAACTGAATTGGTCCACTCACACAGACAGCATCGTGAAGAAGGCGCAGCAGCGCCTCTTCAACCTCAGGAGGCTGAAGAAATTCGGCTTGTCACCAAAAGCACTCACAAACTTCTATAGATGCACAATCGAGAGCTTCCTGGCGGGCTGTATCACCGCCTGGTACGGCAACTGCTCCGCCCTCAACCGCAAGGCTCTCCAGAGGGTAGTGAGGTTTGCACAACGCATCACCGGGGGCAAACTACCTGCCCTCCAGGACACCTACACCACCCGATGTTACAGGAAGGCCATAAAGATCATCAAGGACATCAACCACCCGAGCCACTGCCTGTTCACCCCGCTATCATCCAGAAGGCGATGTCAGTACAGGTGCATCAAAGCTGGGATCGAGAGACTGAAAAACATCTTCTATCTCAAGGCCATCAGACTGTTAAACAGCCACCACTAACATTGAGTGGCTGCTGCCAACACACTGACACTGACTCAACTCCAGCCACTTTAACAGTGGGAATTGATGGGAAATGTAAATATATCACTAGCCACTTTAAACAATGCTACCTTATATAATGTTACTTACCCTACATTATTCATCTCATATGCATACGTATATACTGTACTCTATATCATCGACTGCATCCTTATGTAATACATGTATCACTAGCCACTTTAACTATGCCACTTTGTTTACATACTCATCTCATATGTATATACTGTACTCGATACCATCTACTGTATCTTGCCTATGCTGCTCTGTACCATCACTCATTCATATATCCTTATGTACATATTCTTTATCCCCTTACACTTGTGTATAAGACAGTAGTTTAGGAATTGTTAGTTAGATTACTTGTTGGTTATTACTGCATTGTCGGAACTAGAAGCACAAGCATTTCGCTACACTCACATTAACATCTGCTAACCATGTGTATGTGACATAAAATTTGATTTGATTTGATTTCTTATTATTGGTGTCTTTTAGTAGTAGTTTCTTTGCAGCAATTCAACCATGAAGGCTTGATTCACACAGTCTCCTCTGAACAGATGATGTGGAAAATGTCTGTTGAACTCTGTGAAGCATTTATTTGGGATACAATTTCTGAGGCTGGTAACTCTAATGAACTTTTCCTCTGCAGCAGAGGTAACTCTGGGTCTTCCTTTCCTGTGGCGGTCCTCAAGAGGCTTCTAAACAGCTTCTTATCCCAAGCCATAATACTCCTGAACATCTAATCAAATGGCTACCCCTCTTTTACACCACTGCTTCTCTGTTATTATCCATGCATAATCACTTTAATAACTCTACCTACATGCACATATGACCTCAACTGGTGCCCCCTCACATTGACTCTGTACCGTTACCCCCTTATACAGTCTCGCTATTGTTATTTTTAATTTTTTCAAAAGTTGACATTTTCCAAATTGACTGACCTTTATGTCTTAAAGTAATGACGGACTGTCATTTCATTTTGCTTATTTGAGCTGTTCTTGACATATGAACTTGGTCTTTTAACAAATAGGGCTATCTTCTGTACACCACCCCTACCTTGTTTTAGCCAATCAGTTGTGTTGTGACGTATTAAGAAAATAAATTCCACAAATTAACAAGGCACACCTCTTAATTGAAATGCATTCCAGGTGACTACCTCATGAAGCTAGTTGAGAGAATGCCAAGAGTCTGCAAAGCCGTCATCAAGGCAAAGGGTGGCTACTTTGATTTTGTTTAACACTTTTTTGGTTACTACATGATTCCATGTGTTTTTTCGCAGTTTTGATGTAGAAAATGGTTAAAAAAAAAACCTGGAATGAATAAGTGTGTCCAAACTTAGACAGGTACTATACCTCACCTCTAGTCATGGCTGTCTGTGACAGTAACTACGATGTCCTCCTTACCATCTGGTGACAGTGACAGGCCAATAAGGCCATCAACCTGAGCATGATACAGGGATAACCCCATGACATGGAAAACCTGAGACCATGTCAACAAAGCCATGTTGTTTACCCCGATGTGTACAGCAGACACAGATCATGAGGCCAATGGCCCCTCAGATCTTCTCCAATAGGTTTTGAGAAGGAGGTGGTAAGGAATCTAGGATTAGTTGAGACAGAGCCTTTAAGTCTACTCACTGTGGATGGAGCTTCTTCTCTTCCCACAGACTGATTAGTCAGTAGCCTGACGGGCATACAGGAAGTGCTTCCATCACTCTCCCGGCCTACAGCTTCCCTCCTGACCCTGACTACTCCTCATGCACTCCAGGACAGCCAAACTGTATGGGGGCTGGAGATCACATGTAGCCAGGGAGGAAGGATGTAGAGACTGTCTATTATCACATTTCCATTGTAAGTGTCGAAATTCCAAAGATGCCTTGTAGTTTACTCCATTTTATTCTCAGTCCTGGGTAAGGACAAATTATTAAGTATTTCCCAGACTGACAACTGCTTAGTCATTAGCCACTGTCAAGGTATACCTGCTACTTCAGGAGGTGTATTTTTGTGGGTGCGTTAACTGAAGCCATCATTTATTTATAATCAGGGTGGCTCATGCCACATGGTTTTCGCTCACATGCCGGTTCACAATGTATGAGTGTGTGCACTGTGCCCTGGCCCGGCCTCACTTCTTCCACTGACCCCCAAAGGCACTCACTGTACTACACTGGGCACGAGCAAATACTTCTCCTGACATGTTGCAAAGAAAAAAAGAAGAACCAGATTAAATAGCGATCGAACACAAAACTACAGTTGAGTTTGGACAAAGCAAACAGGGAAGGCTAATAGTGGGGTGTCCTGGGGGATCCAAATGGAGTCTAGTTAAGACAACATCACAACAGGATGATCTGTCTGGATTGGCCTTTTTTTTGGTTGGTTAGTTTATTCATTCTACCATTTAAAAAAAATAAGCACACATTTAAAAAAAAAAGAAGCCATACATGCACAGGAGTAAAATCAGTGAGGATAACACACAATAAAAACACGTATTTCCATTGTAGTCCTCGAGACAAGATGTCTAGGCAAGATGGAACAGGGTTAAACACAGTATGACAGCGAGATAATAAACATAAAAACAGAGGACGACATCTCAACATTGCGGTTACATCGTATAGGTACATTCATATTGGCATAGAAGACAAACTGTTTGTTTTTTATTTATGTTTAAAGCTGCCCAGAGAGGATGTTGTTTTTATGCACAGAGGCAACTCATTAGATCAGAGTGTGCTGCCCATCAAAAGAAAGTAATCTCTCTCAAAGTTCACAATAAGTGGTGAAAACAATCAGCACAAAAGAACATTCAAATATCATCACTCTAGTTGTAGTCTAGCGTCAAAATGATTATGAAGTTAGTGATGAGAGGTGACAGAGGTTAAATGTGCATTGAACTGTGCAAATCCAGGAACTCCCTACTGTGCGTCCCTCAGCACTTTGTGAAATGTTCATGTATTCAAGACATTTCTCCTTCTGCCTACTGTCAGTCCATACGTTCAGGGTGTGGTAAGTAACCATCTCTTACTCTTGATGATAACGAAAACCCACATGACACTCATTCACAAGTAAGCTACTTGTAGCACTGCCTTCACAGCTAGTCTGGTCTTCATATCAGAAAGTGAGCATTGCAAGTGTACACCAACAGGAAACTAACAGATCACCTAGTTTATAGGAAACTAGTAAGACCTGTAAGCAGGTTAGAATGCATCATTTGGTGATGGGCCAATTTAATACTGTTGGAATAAAACCTAAACAATCAAATAACTTAATTTGCTGACATGGAAACATCTGGTCCAAGTGGCAACATGAATAAATCTGATGTCACAAGCATTGGTATTTATGATAAGCTGTGGACGGACTCAATCAACATTAATTAAACATTATTTTGTTTACCTACGATCATGCTAATTTGCTCACTCAGATTAACTAAACACTTCACAAATGGATTGGGTATGGCTACAGAAAAATCTGAATAAAGTCATTTTAAAATGTCATTCGGAAATAGGGCACATAATGTTGCTGGTAGTATGCATTTCAAAGGCAGATGAAAGTCTCTGAAATGGCATGTTTACCCCTATATTTGCATATAAACGTTTTTCCCTTGAGATTGATCAACCACGTTGTTTGAGATGGATACATGAGTGAACCGTTTGACAGCCCAAATAAGAAAAATGCCATAATTGCCAGCACAGCACATCTGTTTTCATATAATTGTGTGGTGCCTAAAAATAATTTATAGGCTGACAAATAGGCAGAGGTACTATCAGGGGAGTCATGCACCCCACAAATCTGAGGGGGCACAAAGTATGTGAGGATTGCTTGGGGCTAGGCCTGACCATAGATTGGAGAATGTTGCTAGTCTAACTTGATTGATAGCCTGAAATAACTTCTTGGTATCTAGTTAGGAGGTTAGGAGATTGGGAACTATCTGAGCTAACTTCATACAAGTGCAAGGTGGCTAGTAATATTACAGAGAAACAAAATATTTTTTTTTATTATTTATAAAAACTAAAAAAACTTTAAGTTTGATGACCGGGCACGTGCCCCTGTGCCCCCTATGGGCTAGCAGATTCAACTGAAATGGAGTGGCGCCTACTCTCAGTGCGCAACAACTTGCCCATGATCATCTCTTTGAAGTCATACAAAATTATGATGTTATAAACACAATAGCTAATTGAAACAAACCCATAATGCTTACCTTGTAAACTTTTCCAAACGCTCCATCACCCAATTCTCCGATAATTTCCCATTGGTCATTAGGATTGATGTCTCGATGAACGTGTTCATATTGCTTTGCCTTCTTTTTTATGTCAAAAGAAGACAAGCGAAGTATTTGGCTTAATTTAGCAAAAGCCATAGTTTCACCGCAAAATGTAATAAAAGTTTCTGAAGACAGCAATGATTTTGAGTCTCACTCAATCGTGTTGAACTAAAGTATTCGTACAAAAAAACGACCTGATCTCTAGAAGCACGCACCCAACATTTTTCACACCTTTCACGTAAGACAATAAGCCTTCAGTTCATACCAGTCCACGCGTTGTCATCGAACAACTTCATATTTCCATATTCATTCACAGTGTTTGTCCACTGCCACACGGTGACCACCTGCTGCAGTAGAGTTATCGAGGACAAATTGTTGCTTCGATGTAAAAAAAAAAAAAAAGACAAGCCCCACCCTGTCGCGGCCGTAATGGAAATGTCGTTTTCTATGTCCAGATCCGTTATGTTTACGCACGATATATACAGTTGGAAGAACTTCACGTCCCAGTTTAGATAGATAGGCGTGAAGTTTTTCAGTTACCAACCATTGCATGTGGCCACTGACAGGTGATCGAAGTTAGGACACAGTTTACACAGGCAGCCCAATTATTCTATTTTTTCCACTAATTGATCTTTTGACCAATCACATCAGATCTTTTCATATCAGATCTTTTTTTGGAGCTGATCTTATTGGTTTGCCTTTTTAAACGCAGACAAGGGTATATTTTGGTGCACTCTATAGCCCACAAGCGCCACTAGGTGGGAATTGAATCATAGTACTGGTACATCAGCTGCACATACTGTCTGTTGTGGTCTTCTGGGTTTTGCCATTATGTGGTCCCTTTGGTCGTTTTTACACTATAATTCACAAGGCTATTTTATATTTGATGATATAAACAAATTCAGCTATCCAGAAAGTTACGTTTTGTGAAGTCATATCACATCTGGAACGATGGATGATGGATCATACAGAGTATCATATTAGGATGTCTTATTAAAATAATTTCAGACCAGGAAGAAACAAACAAGCACAACATTTAGGCTTCAACTCCAACCCAGGCTTTCACAGATAGCAAGCAGCCAAGCACATCAATGTAACATAAACATGTCGTCAATGCACTTTATTTTTAGGCTAAGCTACTTTTTTGCAAAGTAATTTGTCAAAGAAAAAATACAATGTCATTAAATCTGTTTGAATACTCCATTACAGGGTTTTGCATCGTACAAAGTCATAACCAACTATCTCTCTCTCTCCCCATCTTCCTCTCTCTCTCCCCCTCTCCCTCTCTCCCTCTCTCTCTCTCTCCCTCTCTCCCTCTCTCTCTCATCAAACTGTGGCATTGTCATTTCCGGCTCCAGCTCATCGGCGGGCGGTCCAAGGCTGCACAGTCATCAGTGGTGAACACCAGCTCCTAAACATAGAGATATGAGGCGTGTGAGTGCCAGTGCCCTAAAATGCACTAGTAAAAACAAAAACCCAGTGCTCAGTGCAAGGACTATGACGCAACATGAGGAAAGTGACATAACAAAGAGCATACAACTATTATGTCATTTCAGAGGATATGAGAGTATTGATTTTCTGAAAGGTCATTTCACTTTATACATTTCCTTGACCAAATACAGTAGAATGGCAAAAAATAATCTCAGAGAACAGAACGCCCTTTCAATCATTTGTATCATGAAGCTCACTTTTTTGACTGATAATAGTACCATGTTTATGTGTTATTACAGAGCTTTGTTGTGGTTCTCCTCTGTTTCCCCATTCTGTTTCATGGAGTCTGAATGACAGGGAGCCTGGATCAAGGGCTAGTCTGTCTGTGAATGCTAGTCGTCGCTCTCTTACCCCGTGACACCTCTGGGACATGATCATGTGCAGTTGCCTGACCTCGAGACCCACCACCCGCACTTTCCTGGTGTAAGCACAGCGCAGTTCACGCAAGCCGTCCACCAGAAAGACGTACTGCCTCATCTTCGGCATGATGCAAGCGTTCTGTCAGGATGAATATCATTTCTGTTCTTATGTTGCAGACCAACAATTATCAGGCGTAGAAATCAGTTATCTTTTCGGCAACCTCAACATCAGGGAAATGTATTTAATTAAACAGACACAATAGTGATCTCAAAAGTACACAGTGAATACTGCAACAAAACTTTCCACAATGCCATAGTCATACTTACATGCACATCTAGGTAGAGATGTGGGATGTGCGCCATGCAACGCCTCTGGAAAACACAGAGAGACATTAGGCATACTCCACTGCAATCAGTGCTCAGTCCCTCTATGGTAAGTGACTTACAGTTTCAGGTTCCATCTTGATCATCGCTGCCTGATGGGTGAGGTCTCGAGCCATACTCAACACCTTAGTGTAGCATGTCGGTGGGTTAGGGTAGCATAGGACCAGTGCTACCAGTGAAAGTGCTAGTAGTGTGTGTCCTAAAATGGCCATAGCTGATAGATCACAGTGAAACACACAAGGAGGCCCTTTATATAACCAGGTAGGAATCCTCTAATGATATGTTACTATCTTAAGACAATTACACACTAGAATTTTTTTGGTTTCCTTTGTTGTTGTTGTTGTTGTTGTTGTTGATATATTCTTGTTTGATTCTCTGTTCTAATTTGTGTTGAAGGGAGGAGATTACACACGCACAAAATTGAACAATAAAGTTGCTTAAATCATTACTCACAAAGTCTTTGTTAATGTTATGTAGTTCCACCTCCTGGCTTTTGGAGTAACATGCCTGCTGAGGGGAAAGGGAAAATGTGTACTTATTGTTTACTGTACGTGTAATTCTGTGGGGACGGTGACCATTATACTAAAGTAAACACAGTAATTCCAGAACAGAATGCTGAAAAAGAGGTGGATGCTATCCCTGACTGGGACTTGAACCAAGGTCCAGTGACTTTCAAGCCAACACCTTAACCGTCACCCCAAGAGGTCCAAACCCCTTGATGAGGTTCCTCGGTGTTGACCAAACCCCTTTCTTCAGGAGAGTGTGTCCCACGCTTTTCTATACCAAGTGCCTCACATGTACACACCTCTCCAATGGCCTCATGAGCACTATCCCACTTCTGACACCTGTGTAGCGTATTCAAGGAGTTTCAAACCCGGGTCCAGCAACTGTTAAACCAACACCTGTTACCTGTTATGCCAAGAGATCTGAACCCCTTGATGCGGTCGCTAGGTGTTTGATTAACGTCACAACAATATTTACTAATCACATCATTTTTCTTTTGTTTAGCCATTATAACCCATTTTAAAATGTATAAAATGATCTTACATTTTTCACTCTGTCATTGTATAACCTGATGGTGGGCCGAAACACACGATGGTTTTACTTTGGCTACATTCCCTTTTCACTTCAGTTTACTCATTTCAGGCACTTTGATTGTAGCCTATCAGACTTCACCCCAACCAAAATAAAATGTTGGACAAATCTGACACCAAATGAAGTATGGTTTTCCTAAATGACATTTCTTTAGGATACATTCTTTGGAGAGCTTGTCCAGCTATTACAAGCTGAATCCTTTGGATGACATCCATACTAAATAAATATTCACGTACAAATTAGTTATACATTTCAGTATGTTGATGCAGGAATTCTGAGAAGAACAATGTATGGCCCCTAGTCATCTTTTATTTGCATATTGAGCAATGTTATTCAAAGGAAAGGGCAGTTTCCAAGAACAACAGTCTCATTGTGTGGGGGTAAGTATAGGCCTATGTAGGTGTATAGCTATATAACATTATGCTAATGTTATCATTGTGAAAGCATTGAGAACTATATGGAAAAATGAACATAGCCGTCCATAAGGAACTATAGGACAGCTAGCTGTCATGGGTTAATTTAATTATATTTTTGAGAGAGCTATCCACTAGGTGGGGCTAATTTCACACACTATCTCTGTGTTTGACTCAACTTCCAGGGAATCCTCTGTAGCTCGAGAGGCTCTTTTAAGGATCACACCCATCAAAATGGCTATCAGCACTGCAGGGGAGGACTCCTTCCTTCTATCCCTCCATTTATTAAAGCTAATTTGATTATCTCTATGAAAGGAAAAACCATGACTTGTATGTTAAAAAAAATGTTTAATCAACTACAGACTACTGACAGTTTTGTAACAGTGCCCACGGGTGAATACTGATAAACAGCACAGTGAATACTGATAAACAGCACAGTGAATACCAAATAAACAGCACAGTGAATACTGATAAACAGCACAGTGAATACTGATAAACAGCACAGTGAATACCAATAAACAGCACAGTGAATACTGATAAACAGCACAGTGAATACTGATAAACAGCACAGTGAATACCAATAAACAGCACAACGAATACCAAATAAACAGCACAGTGAATACCAATAAACAGCACAGGGAATACCGATAAACAGCACAGTGAATACCGATAAACAGCACAGTGAATACTGATAAACAGCACAGTGAATACCAATAAACAGCACAGGGAATACCGAATAAACAGCACAGGGAATACCGATAAACAGCACAGTGAATACCGATAAACAGCACAGTGAATACCAATAAACAGCACAGTGAATACCAATAAACAGCACAGGGAATACCGATAAACAGCACAGTGAATACCGATAAACAGCACAGTGAATACCGATAAACAGCACAGTGAATACCAATAAACAGCACAGTGAATACCAATAAACAGCGCAGTGAATACCGATAAACAGCACAGTGAATAGCAATAAACAGCACAGTGAATACCAATAAACAGCACAGTGAATACCGATAAACAGCACAGTGAATACCAATAAACAGCAGGTATGGCATGACAGGGCATCATAATTCATGTAATCAAAAATATTATTGCTGATGTGCCAACTATTTAATGGTGATCTGGTCTGATTTTGATGAGTGCCAGTTGCCCGAGCAGTGGTGATTTTAACATGTAAATCTTGGTGGGGCAAACAAACAAAAAAGTAATAATGTAGATGCATGACAGCAAAGCCACTACACAACACTAAACAATACATGAATTGCTCTATAACTGTGGCAAACGGGGGTGACAAACTGTTAGGGCCTACTTAAAGAGTCCCAACATCAGAGTCCCAACAGCAGTCCCAACACCTTACCACTGCTATACCTGGCTATCAGCGGAACCTTGTCTGGCAGCGAAAAAGTTAATTCAGCCTCATTTTCTGCCTTAAAAAAAATAGCTGATATGGCTTACTTGCTTAAGCAAATATTGTTTCTACTGACAATTGAGATGTACAAACTATGGCATAAGGGACGCCAAGTGGATAAGAGGCAATCTTTCATTTCGATTAAGACATTAATGAACGCGCTAGGACGGACGTAGTCAAAATAACTATTTGTTCAACACTTTTGAAATGTACGGCGACAGAACATAGACCGTTCTTACAGTGCTCTCCCTGTACACCAACTCAGAACTGTAGGTTAAATAAAGGGGGCATATAAGCAGACAATGAAAAGTCTTACAATATTCGATGATGACATTTCTCTAAAACAGGCTGTAGGCTACATGTGCACCACAAAGTCAGTACAGTAGGCTAAGTTATGAGGTGAAAAGGGAGCAAATTATTAGAGTGAGACACATGGGCTACTAACAGATTTGTGCACAACATACACTTAGTATTACTTTCGTAGCTACAGTATACATATCTCCCTGGCATATTACATTATTTATGCAGCAGCATACAAGAAATTTGCCAAACCCTCCCCTGACCCGTGGAAGGCCGGAGAGTCTCCCAGTCACGGTGACAGAGCTTCGGATCGAACCGAGGGCTGCACTGGGACCTCAGCATTGTTGAATTTGTGATTTCCAACTTGTTGTGAAATGTTTACTTCCAATGGCCGATAAGCACAGATACGCTTCTCTATCATTTCTCTTCATATTACATGGATTGAAAAGGATTTTCCTGTAGATTGCTGACTTGATGCATGACGATGACTGCTTGTCTAGCTTGCTCGCTAAGATTTTGAAAGTATGATGTTGGCATGATCAGCCCATCAAAGCTAAGGTGATTTTAGGTAATTTTATCTGTGGCCAATGACCTTAAGCCTTCTTGGATGGGCACTTCTGTTTATTTATTTACTTTTATTTAACTAGTCAAGTCAGTATAAGACCAAATTCTTATTTACAATGATGACCTATCACGGTCAAACCGTAACGACGCTGGGCCAATTGTGCGCCACCCTATGGGACTACCAATCACGGCCAGTTGTGATACAGCCTGAAATCAAACCAGGGTCAGTAGTGACACCTCCAGCACTGAGATGCAGTGCCTTAGACTGCTGCACAGTCTATGGCAGCACACGAGGGGCTTGAATTTTCTATCTATACTAGTACATTTTGTGGCAACGTAGTGTCCCCATGAGTGACAGAACACTGAGCCAATCACAATGCAACTAGAGAGCATTACCAACCCCTACACTCCATATTTTCCGCTGGCTGCCCCACCACCACAGAAAGCACTGAGGTAGGCTGGAACACAGCTGCCTTACTCTAGAAAGCTAAAAAGAGACCATGTTTGTATGTGGCTTTAGTAACTCAATGAGTTTTTATTTATTTTACATTTTTTGCAAACTGGCATGTGACACGTATTAATGCCAAAATAACATGCAAAACAGAAACAAAAATATATACAGTACCAGTCAAATGTTTGGACACACCTACTCATTCCAGGGGTTTTCTTTATTGTTTACTATTTTCTACATTGTAGAATAATAGTGAAGACATCAAAACTATGAAATAACACATATGGAATCATGTCATGTAGTAACCAGAAAACTGTTAAACAAATCAAAATATATTTAAAATGTTAGATTATTGTCAGGATTTGGCCAGGGTTGTTCCGGGTTTTGGTCACTAAGATGCCCCCATTGTGCTTTTTGACCTTATGTTTTTTCCCTTGTTCCCCATTATTATTTGCACCTGTACCTCGTTTCCCCTGATTTACATTTACATTTACATTTAAGTCATTTAGCAGACGCTCTTATCCAGAGCGACTTACAAATTGGTGAATTCACCTTCTGACATCCAGTGGAACAGCCACTTTACAATAGTGCATCTAAATCATTAAGTGGTGAGAAGGATTACTTATCCTATCCTAGGTATTCCTTGAAGAGGTGGGGTTTCAGGTGTCTCCGGAAGGTGGTGATTGACTCCGCTGTCCTGGCGTCGTGATTGTATTTAAACCCTTAGTTTCCCTCAGTTCTGTGCTCTGTGTTTTGTATGTTAGCACCCAGCCCTAGTGTTCTGTGTTTTCTTGTCGATTCCGGTGGATGCTCTTGTGGAATTCTGTTTTTGTTTTTGAGTGTCTCTTGAGGCTTTTTTGTGCTATTCCTACCACCTTTTGGATTTGCCATTTTTGTATTTAAGGACTTCTCCTTTTTACTTTATTAAATACACCGTCTTAAGTACTGCTGTGTCTGCCTCATCTTCTGGGTTCTGCTGACTATTCGTGGCTCAGTTGGTTAAGTGACTGTTTCTCACTCCGGAGACCCAGGTTCGTAACCGGGTCCTGACAGAAACACAGAGCCAAAACTGAACCCAGAGGCAGCCAGTTCCCAGGACCTTTTTGCCATGCTGTCCCACCACCAGGAGACTGTCCAACGCCACGAAGCCGCCCTGGTTCAGCAAGAGGCCTTAATGGCTAGACATTCTCATCTTCTGTCGGAGATGCTGACTTCCATTAAGCAAATATCTGATCGTCTTACCCCGGCAACAGTTCCCGTCCCAGTACCTCAGATTCACGTACCCATGGCAGTTAACCCCCTGGCTGAACCTCGTCTTCCACCTCCCCAACGGTTCTCAGGTGATCCAAGTGCTTGTAAAGGGTTTCTCACCCAATGTTCTCTCTCCTTTGAGCTACAACCCTCGTTTTCCCACCGACCGGTCTAAGATCGCTTATATCATCACCCTGCTGTCGGAAAAAGCCCTGGCCTGGGCTACTGCTGTGTGGGATGCCCATAGTTCCTGCTGTGCCAGCTACTCTGCCTTTGCTGAGGAATTCAAATGAGTGTTTCAAGGCCCAAGCAGTGGTTCTGACTCAGCCAAACAGCTCCTGACTCTCCACCAAGGTTGGCGCAGCGTGACGGACTATGCCATCCAGTTCCGCACGGTGGCAGCAGCAAGTGGCTGGAACAACGAGGCGCTCACGGTGTGCTTTCTGAAAGGCCTTTCCGACACTATCCAAGATGAATTGGCCACTCGGGAACCACCGGACAATCTCGAGTCCCTGATCAAGTTGGCCTCACGCATTGACCAGCGTCTGAGAGAGAACTCAACCGTAGACCTCTAGCCCCTATCAGTCCCAGCTCCGAGTCCCCACCTTTATCCTCGCTGGCTCCATCGGAACCCATGCAGATTGGACGCATCTCCCAGGCTGAGAGAGACCGCCGGATGAGGGAGCGACGCTGTCTATATTGCGGCAAACCGGGCCATTTCCGTTCCACGTGTCCCGGGCTCCAGGGAAACGCTCTGTCCCGTACAGACCGGGGGGAACTGTAACGGGAAACATAACCTCCTCCCATCCGTCCAACTCCCGTCTGCTCATTCCAGTCACCCTCTCCTGGGACAACCACAAGCTTCACCTTCAAGCCTTGGTAGACTCTGGAGCCGCAGGTAACTTCATGGATGGTGTCTGGGCGAAGGAGAATGGCGTTCCCTCTGAACTTCTAAGTGAACCCATGAGGGTCACTACATTGGATGGAAGCCCTTTGGGATCTGGACTTTTTACTCATGTCACTACCTCCTTGCGACTTTCAGTTTCACAACACCAGGAATTGATGAACTTTCATTTGATCTCCTGTTCCGAGTTCCCTCTCGTCCTTGGATACCCCTGGCTTCACAGCCATAACCCTCACATCGACTGGTCTGTGGGCACTATCAAGCAGTGGGGTCCTACGTGCCAAGCTACTTGTATTTTCCAGAATTCCCAGAGTTCTACTCCTGAGTCTTTAGAATCCATCGACCTGACCCGAGTTCCCGAGTGTTACCATGACCTCAAACTGGTGTTTAGCAAACAGAGGGCCACCATGCTACCACCCCATAGACCTTACCATTGCCCCATCGACCTGTTTCCGGGTACTTGCCCCCCAGGGGTCGGATCTTTTCCCTATCTCCACCCGAACGAGCTGCTATGGATACCTACATCAAGGACGCTCTGGAAGCAGGCCTCATGCGTCCATCCACCTCCCCGGCGGGAGCAGGGTTTTTCTTTGTGGCCAAGAAAGACGGTGGATTACGTCCTTGCATCGACTACCGGGGACTCAATGCCATAACCGTCCGTAACCGTTACCCGCTACCCCTTATGGCCACAGCCTTCGAGCTTCTCCAGGAAGCAGTTGTTTTCACTAAGCTTGACCTGCGGAACGCATACCATCATGTGCGGATCAGACCTGGTGACGAGTGGAAGACCGCTTTCAACACGCCTACTGGTCACTATGAATACTTGGTGATGCCCTTCGGCCTGACCAACGCCCCAGCGGTGTTCCAAGCGCTCATAAACGATGTGCTTAGGGATATGCTTAACATATTTGTGTTCGTTTACTTGGATGACATCCTCATCTTTTCGAGCTCCCTTCAAGAACACACTAAGCATGTCAGACAAGTACTCAAACGCCTCCTGGACAGCCATCTGTACGTTAAGCCGGAAAAAATGTGAATTCCATTCATCCCGAGTACAATTCCTGGGATTTGTAGTGGAACCCGGTCGAGTCCAAATGGACCCCAGGAAGGTAGGGGCGGTTTGGCCCACCCCAAATCCGTTAAGGAAGTTCAGCGTTTCCTGGGCTTCACAAACTTTTACCGCAAGTTCATCAAGAACTTCAGCTTGGTGGCAGCCCCTCTCTCAGCTTTAACCAAGGGTGGCAATGCAAGGTTTTTGTGGGGAAGAGAAGCTGAGACGGCCTTCCAAGGACTCAAGCAGCGCGTTCTCTCTGCTCCCATCCTGATACTACCGACTACGGATGAACCATTTGTGGTGGAGGTAGACGCATCAGAGGTTGGTGTTGGAGCTGTCCTGTCTCAGAGGGGTGAAGACAAGAAGCTTCATCCGTGCGCTTTCTTCTCACACCGGCTTACCCCGACTGAGAGGAACTACGATGTGGGGGATCGTGAACTCCTAGCGGTTAAAATGGCATTGAAGGAATGGAGACACTGGCTCGAGGGGGCTTCTCACCAGTTTCAAGTGCTTACGGACCACAAAAATCTGGAGTATATCCAGCAGGCAGCGGTTGAACTCTAGACAAGCTAGATGGTCTCTTTTCTTCAATCGATTCCAGTTTATCCTCACCTATCGGCCCGGGTCGAAGAATCTCAAACCGGATGCCCTGTCCCGAGTCTACGCTCCTGCCATTCGGATGACACGGACATGCCTGTCCTTCCTGCTGCTAAGATTGTGGCTCCGATCTCGTGGCAAGTTGAGGATACCGTGAGACGTGCTCAAGCTAGCGAACCGGACCCTAAAGGAGGTCCTGCCAATCGGTTGTTTGTCCCCAAGGCAGTAAGGACTCAGGTCCTTCTGTGGGGGCACTCCTCTCGCCTCACCTGTCATCCGGGCGTAGGTCGCACCTTGGAGTTCATCCAGCGTAAGTTCTGGTGGCCTACCATAAGAGAAGACGTTGCCACTTTCGTCAATGCCTGCCCCGTGTGCTGCCAGGGCAAATCTTCTCACCTCCGCCCTCAAGGACTCCTTCACCCTTTACCTGTTCCCCACAGACCCTGGTCCCATATCTCATTGGACTTTATTACTGGACTTCCTCCATCCCATGGCAATACTACTATCCTAGTCATAATCGACAGGTTTTCAAAGGCGGCCAGGTTCGTCCCTCTGACTAAGTTACCTTCTGCCAAGGAAACGTCATAATCGACAGCTGAGTTGGTAATTAATCATGTGTTCCGAGTCTTCGGCATTCCTCAAGATATGGTTTCTGACAGAGGTCCCCAGTTCGCCTCAAGGTTTTGGAAGGCCTTCTGCCAACTCATGGGGGCTTCTGCCAGTCTATCTTCAGGGTACCATCCGGAGTCCAACGGCCAAACAGAGAGGATGAATCAAGAGCTGGAAACCACCCTCCGATGTATGACTCGTGACAACCCGTCCACATGGTCATCCTTTATTGTTTGGGCCGAATACGCGCACAACACCTTGCGCTCCTCCTCCACTGGTATGTCCCCGCACGAGTGTCAGTTTGGCTATGCTCCTCCATTGTTCCCGGACCAGGAGGCAGAAGTCAGAGTGCTTTCAGCCTTGAAGTTCGTCAGACGCTGTCGGCTTATGTGGAGGAAGACCCGTCTCAATCTTATGCGTTCCTCACAGAGGTACCAACAACAAGCCAACAGACGTCGCCGTCCCGGGCCTACCCTGCGGCCAGAGAGTCTGGCTCTCCACAAGAAACTTACCTCTACGGGTGGAGTCTCGCAAGCTGTCCCAAAAATACATCGGTCCCTTCAAGGTTGCCAGGAGAGTTAACCCAGTTTCTTATCGCCTACACTTACCCAGATCCCTTAAGATTAATCCCACATTTCACATTTCATTGTTAAAACCTGTTGTTTTTTCCCCTTGTCCCGGCAGACAGACCTCCCCCTCCGCCTCGTGTCATTGGAGGCCAGCCGGCTTATACCGTCCATCGGATACTGGATTCCCGCCGGGTGCAGCGGTCCTGGCAGTATCTGGTGGACTGGGAAGGCTACGGTCCCGAGGAGCGCTCCTGGGTTCCTGCCAAAGACATCCTGGATCCTGACCTCATTCGTCAGTTCAGGGCCCTCCACCCTGAGAGAGCTGGTAGGAACGTCAGGAGCCGTTCCTAGGGGGATTCTGTCAGGATTTGGCCAGGGTTGTTCCGGGTTTTGGTCACTAAGATGCCCCCATTGTGCTTTTTGACCTTATGTTTTTCCCTTGTTCCCCATTATTATTTGCACCTGTACCTCGTTTCCCCCATTTGTATTTAAACCCTTAGTTTCCCTCAGTTCTGTGCTCTGTGTTTGTATGTTAGCACCCAGCCCTAGTGTTCTGTGTTTTCTTGTCGATTCCGGTGGATGCTCTTGTGGAATTCTGTTTTTGTTTTTGAGTGTCTCTTGAGGCTTTTTTGTGCTATTCCTACCACCTTTTGGATTTGCCATTTTTGTATTTAAGGACTTCTCCTTTTTACTTTATTAAATACACCGTCTTAAGTACTGCTGTGTCTGCCTCATCTTCTGGGTTCTGCTGACTATTCGTGGCTCAGTTGGTTAAGTGACTGTTTCTCACTCCGGAGACCCAGGTTCGTAACCGGGTCCTGACAATTATTCAAAGTAGCCACCCTTTGCTTTGACAGCGTGCACACTCTTGGGTTTCTCTCAACCAGCTTCATGAGGTAGTCACCTGGAATGCATTTCAATTAATAGTTGTGCCTTGTTAAAAGTTAATTTGTGGAATTTCTTTTTTTCTTAATGCGTTTGAGCCAATCAGTTGTTTTGTGACATGGTAGGGGTGGTATACAGAAGATAGCCCTATTTGGTAAAAGACCAAGTCCATATTATGGCAAGAACAGCTCAAATAAGCAAAGACAAATGACAGACCATCATTCATTTAAGACTTGAAGGTCAGTCAATCCAGAAAATTTCAAGAACTTTGAAAGTTTCTTTAAGTGCAGTCGCAAAAACCATCAAGCGCAATGATGAAACTGGCTCTCATGAGGACCAACACAGGAAAGGAAGACCCAGAGTTCAGAGTTACATCTCTTGTGGAGGATAAGCTCATTAGAGTTACCAGCCTCAGAAATTTACGCCCAAATAAATGCTTCACAGAGTTCAAGTAACAGACACATCTCAACAGCAACTGTTCAGAGGAGACTGTGAATCAGGATTCCAAGGTTGAATTGCTGCAAAGAAACCACTACTAAAAGACATCAATAATAAGAAGAGACTTGCTGGGGACAAGAAACACCAGCAATGGACATTAGACCAGTGGAAATCTGTCTGATGAGTCCAAATTTGAGATTTTTGGTTCCAACCGCTGTGTCTTTGTGAGACGCAGAGTAGGTAAATGGATATTCTCTGCATGTGTGGTTCCCACGTGAATCATGGAGGAGGTGTGATGGTGTGGGGGTGCTTTGCTGGTGACACTGTCAGTGATTTGTTTAGATTTCAAGGCACACTTAATCAGCATGGCTATCACAGCATTCTGCAGCGATACGCCATCCCATCTGGTTTGCGCTTAGTGGGACTTTTGTTTTTTGACAGGACAATGACCCAACACACCTCCAGGCTGTGTAAGAGCTATTTGACCAAGAAGGAGAGGGATGGAGTGCTGCATCAGATGACCTGGCCTCCACAATCACCTGACCTCAACCCAATTGAGATGGTTTGGGATGAGTTGGACCGCAGAGTGAAGGAAAAGCAGCCAACAAGTGGTCAGCATATTTGGGAACTCCTTCAAGACGGTTGGAAAACCATTCCAGGTGAAGCTGGTTGAGAGAATGCAAAGAGTGTGCAAAGCTGCCATCAAGGCAAAGGGTGGCTATTTTGAAGAATGTCAAATATAAAATATATTTTGAATTGTTTAACACTGTTTAAGACTCCATATGTGCTATTTTATAGTTTTTATGTCTTCACTATTATTCTACAATGTATAAAACAGTAAAAATAAAGAAAATCCCTTGAATAAGTAGGTGTGTCCAAACTTATTTTGACTGGTATTATATATATATATATATATAGTAGAATAGTAGAATTAACGTAGCAAGTTAGGAAAATGTAGTTAATGTTAAGGTTTAGGGTTAGCTAAAAGGGTTAGCTAAAATTAAATTAAAAATTAACTTTTGACATTAATTTGACAAAAGCTGGATCCCTTCTAGCCATGACAAGTTTCCCCTGAGCGTGGAGGGGTGAACCCTGGGCCCATATCCACACAGCAACTCAGGTTAGGAGTGCTGATCTTGGATAAGGTCCTAACCTGTCCATATAATCTTATTAATTATGATCTACAAGACAAAACTGATCCTAGATCAGCACACATACTCTGAGACACTTTGTAGATACGGGCCCTGGTCTCATGAAAATAAAATAAAATTGTATTTGTCACATACACATGGTTAGCAGATGTTAATGTGAGTGTAGCGAAATGCTTGTGCTTCTAGTTCCGACAATGCAGTAATAACAGTAATAATAATAATAATAATAATAATAATCTAACCTAATAATTCCACAACTACTACCTTATACACACAGGTAAAGAATATGTACATAAAGATATATGAATGAGTGATGGTACAGAACGGCATAGGCAAGATGCAGTAGATGGTATAGAATACAGTATATACATATGAGATGAGTAATGTAGGGTCTATAAACATAAAGTGGCATAGTTTAAAGTGGCTAGTGATAAATGTATTACATAAAGATGGCAAGATGCAGTAGATGGTATAGAGTACAGTATATACATATGAGATGAGTAATGTAGGGTCTATAAACATAAAGTGGCATAGTGTAAAGTGGCTAGTGATACATGTATTACATAAAGATCCCAAGTAGATGATATAGAGTACAGTATATACATATACATATGAGATGAGCAATGTAGGGTATGTAAACATTATATTAAATGGCATTGTTTGAAGTGGCTAATGATACATTTTTACATCAATTCCCATCAATTTCCAATATTAAAGTGGCTGGAGTTGAGTCAGTATGTTGGCAGAAGCCACTCAATGTTAGTGGTGGCTGTTAAACAGTCTGATGGCCTTGAGATAGAAACTGTTTTTCAGTCTCTCGGTCACTGCTTTGATGCACCTGTACTGACCTCGCCTTCTGGATGATAGCGGGGTGAACAGGCAGTGGCTCGGGTGGTTGTTGTCCTTGATGATCTTTCTGGCCTTCCTGGGGCATCGGGTGGTGTAGGTGTCCTGAAGGGCAGGTAGTTTGCCCCCGGTGATGTGTTGTGCAGACCTCACTACCCTCTGGAGAGCCTTACGGTTGTAGGAGGAGCAGTTGCAGTACCAGGCGGTGATACAGCCCGACAGAATGCTCTCGATTGTGCTTCTGTAGAATTTGTGAGTGCTTTTGGTGACAAGCCAAATTTCTTCAGCCTCCTGAGGTTGAAGAGGCGCTGCTGCGCCTTCTTCACAACGCTGTCTGTGTGGGTGGACCAATTCAGTTCTTCCGTGATGTGTACACCGAGGAACTTAAAACTTACTAACTTCTCCACTACTGTCCCGTCGATGTGGATAGGGGGGTGCTCCCTCTGCTGTTTCCTGAAGTCCACAATCATCTCCTTTGTTTTGTTGACGTTGAGTGTGAGGTTATTTTCCTGACACCACACTCCGAGGGCCCTCAAAATGGATAGTTTGGAATAAAATAATTTTGGCATTTTCCACCAGTAGAAATAGAGTGTGCACTCACTGTAAGCAAGTCCCTCACCCAGTCAATCCCATGACCTTGGAAAGGACCACACAATTAGGAAGTGGCAGCGCCATGCCATTCCTAATGGTTGCACTTTATGGAGCCATTAGTTAATGCCACCTCAACTCACGGCTTGACAAATATTGGACACCGCACCAAAGTGTTACACAGGGAGAACTCTATCTGTCCCAAAGTTGTCCATTCCCACGAGGCACATACTTTTTGAATCAACATTGTTTCCACAACATTTCAATGAAATTACAATGAATACAATGAATACAATAATACAATTTACACATTTTGAGTCATGTGAAATATAATTACTTAACATAAAAAATATTCACCTGAGAAGAAATTGGCTCATAAAATGTATACGGCGAGGGTGAGTAGGCTTGGCTACATTCACGTTGCGAGACGCGCGAGGAGGGAGTTCTAGCGCTTCGATCACATCGACAGTTTTTCATTTTGGCACACAATAATGACATGAATTTCCAATGAAACGTCTTGCAGCATTGCGTTTCAGAAGCAGTTGCAGTGCATTCTGTATGGTGCATACGATGGATTTATCGAACGTGTGCGTCAAACTGTATGTGTAGACGGCTTGACAAAAATAGTAGAAGAAGGTGAATGTTGAACTTTTGTTGCATACATATCCAGATGATGCTGCGCACTATTTTGCGTAAACCCTGTCGGTGTGTTCGAAGCGTAAACAGCGTAGCGCCAAATAGCCTGTAGTCCAGTCGAGGTACTGGTGTGTGAAGTCTAAACTGATGTCTGCCTTATTCTGCCGTCTGCTGAACTCGTGCAACATGTAACAGTTTTCTGTTTCTGCTTCATGATACAATCATATCCTCAATGTCAATAATAATTTTGAGAGAACAGTTTAGAAAATAAGACAACTTTCATTGCACTTTTATTTTTTTTGGCAATCAATCTGCGCATCTTTCCCTGATCGTTTCAGACAGTCCTGTTCGTGGGTCGTGGCAGGTATCCGCATGCGTCGTCCTCAAACAATTGATGCCGTGAGCTGTTCTCGGATTTTTAAATAGGCTTACCTTTTATATTTTATCTGGACATGTTATTTCTCTCAGAGGCCCGCGGCATTTGAAGGTAGGTTGTGATGTTGTCTGCTTGAATGACTATTCAGCGCAAGCTTTCTATTGTATCACTGGATACTAAGCGGAATGCCCTCCATCTACACCGCTCAAAGTCGGCAATGCGGTTTCATTATCTAGGCTACTTCAGCATCGCACACTGGAAGTAGTTTGGAATATGTCTTTTAAATTGACTAGGGTGACCTTATCAAGGATACCATATATGACATTCATATTGGACTGCAAAATCACAAATGTTAGTTCGTTTGTAGCCTACCGCCAGGCGACCACTCAAATGGAAATATTAAGTTTGCATTCAGCCTACATCCAGTTGTAATAGAGTAAGTGCAGTCTTTTTTTTATTCTGAATGCCTACGGTAGGCTGAATCATACATGGGATGATATTGCAGTAAACTAGAAGACAGGCTTTGTGCTGTGCATACTAAGTCATTTTCACTATGTTCAATTTGAAACGAAATTATCGTTAGAATGACACATATATGGTCAGAAATGCCGGTTTGAATCGGACTGCTTGTTGTACCTGTCTGTATTTGACTCGAGCTACACGATAGGGATGACATTGAACTGTGCAAGCAAGCTACGTACGTGGGAGCTGAAGTTTTGCGTCCTCCCTTATAGTTCTACAGTATGCCTCCTGTCCTGGATGGTATGCGGACTGGTTGTGGAATTTCTATTATTTTACACCCTCAAACTATAAATCAAAGGAAGTTGGGAAGAAGCAGAAACCTAATGTTCTCCAATTTCATATTATTCATCACTTTGCTGGCTGCACAGAGAGATGAGATGGCCCTAGCGAAAACAAAGTTGACATGTATTATCCTTCAGAAAGTTAACTATTTGTACTTACTTATTTTGTAGGCAGCAGGTAGCCTAGTGGTTAGAGCGTTGGGACAGTAACTGAAAGGTTCCCAAATCGAAGGGTAAAAATCGGTCGTTCTGACACGCCTTGACAGCTTGTTCCTAGGCAGTCATTGTAAATAAGACTGTTCTTAACTAACTTGCCTAGTAAAGTAAATACATAGTTATTTTGTAGCATGTGCTAATTGAAATGTATTAAACTGAATAAAGTACACTTTTATGGAGGTCATTTAGCCTACTTGGGTAAATATAAGTATTGTAGACCTACAGTTTGGGGGACTTCATTGGATAATTTTGAACTAGACCTATTTTCTGCCTTTAATCTATTACTAGTGCCTTTAATCTATTAGTAGTGTCTTTAATCTATTACTAGTGCCTTTAATCTATTACTAGTGTATTTAATCTATTACTAGTGTCTTTAATCTTTTACTGGTGTCTTTAATCTATTACTAGTGTCTTTAATCTACTATCAGTGTCTAGCGACTGCATTTGGTTCTGGGTGTCGAGATGAATCACTTACAGCCAGGGTTGGGGAGTAACTGATTACATGTCCTGCTAGTGAGTAATAATCAATTCATCAGATCCATTTTTTTTACTGTAACTCATCAATTAGGTTAAAAGCTAAAATATTGTAATAAGATGACAGATACTTTTGGTAAACTGTACGAGTACTTCTTGGATTACTTTTAAATTCAGAAAGGATATTTGTATAAAAATAGTACTTTGACACCTTTCTGTTTTCTCACTTACATTCAATTTAACACTTAACACTTAACAAACTAAGAAAAGGGACGTGAAGCTACAATAACAAGTGCTGACAGGCAGCTACACATAGACAATAACCCACAAAATACCCAAGGAATATGGCTACCTAAATATGGTCCTCAATTAGAGACAAAGATAAACAGCTGCCTCTGATTGGGATCCAATCTGGGCAACCATAGACATATAAACACCTAGATATACAACAACCCCTAGACATACAAAACCCCTAAACAAAACAAAAACTACACAAACCACCCTCGTCACAGCCTGACCTAACCAAACACCAACGTTTTGGCATCATGTGCCTTCTTTGGGTAATCCAAAAGGTAAATTGATGACAATTTTGGACTAGTACCTGTAATGGATTGCATTAAGAAAGTAACCTTCCCAACCCTGTTTACAGATGTAGGATCTTAATTTGATTACTCTTTTGTTGCTGAGAATTTTCCTGCATAGCAATGCAAAATTGTAATGTATTCAGGGTTTAAAAAGGCTTCTAATGTTTGTAATTTCCACTTTAAAATGTCAGACTTGATTTTCCCTGACGAAAAATGTATCAAACCCTACAAAAAATATATATATTTTAATATAATCCACATAAGAATTCACATTTCCTGTCACGGTTTTCGTTGTGGGAAGGAGGAGCAGACCAAAATGCAGCGTGGTTGTGATTCATTTGATTTAAATCGAGAGACTATACACGAATAAACTAACAAAATAACAAACGTGCGAAAACCTAAACAGCCCTATCTGGTGCAAAACACAGAGACAGGAACAATCACCCACAAACACACAGTGAAACCCAGGCTACCTAAATATGGTTCCCAATCAGAGACAATGACTAACACCTGCCCCTGATTGAGAACCATATCAGGCCAAACACAGAAATAGACAAACAAGACATCCAACATAGAATGCCCACTCAGATCACACCCTGACCAACCAAAACATAGAAACATACAAAGTAAACTATGGCCAGGGCGTGACATTTCCTGTTGCTGCCAGATTATTTTCATGCTGTAGCAAACTGGCTCAAATTAAGATCCTACATCTGTACCGTGCACTCAGCATGTACTTCCACACTGTGCCGTCAATGTGCCTCACAACTTTCCCCTGACCGACTGTAAAAAAAGGAAGAATCTTACTGAAAGTATTATTTTCTATCCTCATATTTTATGTTATCCTCAAACAAGAATGAGTACTCTACAATAATTAAGCATTTCAGAGACTGTATTTAGCTTGCCTGATTAGTCAGCCAGTTTCCAAGGTATCAACTTCCTTATGGTTATATGAAAGTAGTCTATACTCTTTCGAAGAATTCGGCAAATTCACAAACGGAAAGAGGATCTCTTGACAATCTCTCCACCCAACACAAGTAGAGCGTTACCATGATGTGTTGTCTCAAACCATATGTATGTGTTTGCTTTTCTCCCATATAGGTTGGGCTCCTGTTGAGGGTGGTCAGAGATAGAGTCACACCACTACGTGTAGTACTGAGAAGAGTGGCCAAGTTCCAATACACGGACTGGTGTATCTAGGTAGGGTGGTCCAGCCCAGGCTCCAGGCTATGTCTCCCTGGCTGTGGGAGAGCTATTCCATGCTGAGTTGAAAGGGACCTGCTTGGCTGGGGAATACGGGAACAGACATGGGGCTGGGACAGTCCAACAAGGCTCCTGTCACCGATGACACAGAGGAGAGTGAGTAATGACCAATGACTGTATATGAATGGACAAAGCCATCGATCACGTGACACCATTCATTCCTATGTGAAGACTCAATATCACATTGAAGCCAAATGAAGTCGGTTAAGATGGGGTCTCATGAGACATATCATGCTCATTTTGAGTTACTCCGGGAAGTGACTTTGCAGGCTACCTCAGTGCTGCTCCTACTCATTGAGTAACTAAATTATCCTTATAACTTATTCTATGTGCGATTTTAAAATAATCTGTTCAAGAAGGACATACACTGAGTGTACAAACATTCCATGACAGAGACTGGCCAGGTGTATCCAGGTCAAAGCAATGATCCCTTACTGATGTCACTCAATCCAAAATGTAATATAGAATCGGCTTCCTATATCACAACAT
This sequence comes from Oncorhynchus masou masou, assembly GCF_036934945.1. NCBI lineage: Eukaryota > Metazoa > Chordata > Actinopteri > Salmoniformes > Salmonidae > Oncorhynchus > Oncorhynchus masou. Next base: position 84,431,205 of record NC_088223.1, on the reverse strand, counting down.
GGCATCCTTCATTCATGCTGCCAAACATACCCTTGTAAAACTGACCATCCTACCGAACCTCGACTTCAGTGATGTCATCTATAAAATAACCTCCAACACTCTACTCAACAAATTGGATGCAGTCTATCACAGTGTCATCCGTTTTGTCACCAAAGCCCCATACACTACCCACCACTGCGACCTGTACGCTCTCGTTGGTTGGCCCTCGCTTCATACTTGTCGCCAAACCCACTGGCTACAGGTTATCTACAAGTCTCTGCTCGGTAAAGCCCCGCCTTATCTCAGCTCACTGGTCACCATAGCAGCACCTATATCTCCCTCTCTAGCTTTAAGCACCAGGTGTCAGCACCTGTACATAGCCCATCTGTAAACAGCCCATCTATCTACCTCATCCCCATACTGTATTTATTTATTTATCTTGCTCCTTTGCACCCCAGTATCTCTACTTGCACATTCATCTTGCACATCTACCATTCCAGTGTTTAATTGCTATATTGTAATGACTTCGCCACCATGGCCTATTTATTGCCTTAACTCCCTTATCTTACCTCATTTGCACTCACTGTATATAGACTTTTTGTTTTATTTTTTTCAACTGTATTATTGACTGTATGTTTTGTTTATTCCATGAGTAACTCTGTGTTGTTGTATGTGTCCAACAGCTATGCTTTATCTTGGCCAGGTCGCAGTGCAAATGAGAACTTGTTCTCAACTAGCCTACCTGGTTAAATAAAGGTGAAATAAAATAAAAAATAAAATGTGTTAAATCCACTTCAATCAGCGTAGATGAAGGGGAGGGGAAAGGTTAAAGAAGGATTTTTAAGCCTTGAGACAGTTGAGACATGGATTGTGTATGTGTGCCATTCAAAGGGTGAATGGGCAAGACAAAATATTTAAGTGTCTTTGAGTGGGGTATGATAGTAGGTGCCAGACGCACCAGTTTCCCGTGTGAATTAAGAGTGGTCCACCACCCAACTTGACACAACTGTGGGAAGCATTGGAGTCAATATTGGCCAGCGTCCCTGTGGAATGCTGTCGGCTCCTCGTAGAGTCCATACCCTGACGAATTAAGGATGTTCTGAGGGAAAAAAGATGTGCCACTTAATGTTTTGTACACTCAGTGTACGCCTGGTGTATAAGAAGCCAATTATTGGTACCATGAATGTCTTCAAAACATTTTTTCATTTACATGAAGATTCACCACGAAGATTGCAATTTTTCCATTTACTATGCAGTACCGCAGTCAGCTTTGAACTTCCATGGCTCCAATGAGAGGGGTCAGTCGTTCTCCCTTGGTAATGACCCAGGCCAACCTGCTATAAAGTGGGCAATGGGGATTATTTGATATTCATCCTGTTGGATCTGTCTTTCCCTGTATAAGCTTCTCTGAGTCTATTCCAGTAGCCTCAATACCAAAAATGAATATGACAGATTGAACAAACAGATGAAGATAAATAAACAGAAATGTAAGCATCGGTAAATCCACAGTTACTAACATTATTTCTTAAAGTCTTAAACGTTAGCTATGTGTTTCTGAACAATGCAATGGTACAGGTGTAGGATCTTAATTTGATTACCCTGTTGCATTATAACTTTCCTGTAATGCAGGAAATTTAAAGCTTGTAGTGTATTTGAGTTTTAAAAAAGTTTCTGAAGTTTGTAATTTCCAATTTGAAATTTCAAACTTGATTTTCCCTTTCAAAAACACTATCAACCCCTACAGAAATGTCCATCAATTATTAAGATGTTTCCTCCCTTTCATCTGCACTGATTGAAGTGGATTTAACAAGTGACATCAATAAGGGATCATCGCTTTCACCTGGATTCAACTGATCAGTCTAATGTCATGGAAAGAGCAGGTGTTCTTAATGTTTTGAATACTCAGTGTATACTAGGTACTGTAAGTGGAGTTCAACATCTTTGAATATCCTCTAGATGAATTTAAACCCCAATGAGTCTACAGAGTTAAAGTATATTAGCTATTCAAGGCCTCTCACTGGGTCCCTCTTTAATTAAAGCCATTATGTTTTTCTCTATATTTGACATAATGAAGTATATGTCATCTGAGGGTGTTTTACATTTTGTGATGATGTACGGTTTCTACAGCTAACCTTCTTCACTCCCTAGAATACAGTTACTGTCACAGTATAGACTAGAGAAGAGATTCATCGATGGACTAACAAGTTCTGTAAATGTTCATCTCTATATCATATTAATGATGGTGACAGAGCATAAGCGTAGGATTGTTTATTGCACAGGATGAGGACAGGATCTTGGTAATGGTTGGAGTGGAATCATAATAATGGTTTCTATGTGTTTGATGCCATTCCATTCGCTCTGTTCCAGCCATTATTATGAGCCGTTCTCCCCTCAGCAGCCTCCACTGATTTATTGGTAGGTCAACTTTAACAGACAGACAGACAGACAGACAGCCAGACAGACAGACAGACAGACAGACAGAATACAGAATACAGAGTGTACAATCTCTACAATTGAATATTTTCTAGAACGTACACTTTGGACATGGTTTGCTGTGACACGAGGCACATAGTTATCTAATGCCGTTTCCAGAGTAATGGTCATAGACGTATTTCAACGTTTTCTTTCCTGTTATTTGAGCTTCTGCCATCGATCAACCTGTTAGAAAGGAAAAGTTACCTATTATGAACAAAGTCATCACCTCAGAAATAAAAGTCATGTCGGACTGGAGTGCTCCTTGACGTTGTTGTTATGTCTTTGACATTGCAGTTGTGTGTTCATTTTTCCAATGACACACATTTACTGCCTGGACACCTGGGATAATGACAGGGATAATGAGAGAGACAGAGACAGACAGAGAAAGACAGACTGACTGACAGACAGACAGACAAACAGACAGACAGAGAGACAGAGAAAGACAGACAGACAGAGAGACAGAGAAAGACAGACTGACTGACAGACAGACAGACAGACAGACAGACAGACAGACAGAGAGACAGAGACAGACAGAGACAGATTTAGTACAGCAACAGGACTGAGTGCTTTATGAGACTGTTAAGAATGGGAACGAAGTGTTCCTGTTTACAGCAAACACACATTCAGTTAGTGATCACAACAATAAAGAAGTAAATTACTGGACGTGAATATCTATTGACTCACGCTGGGGTAATCTTAAAAACATCACTCGGCAGTAGAGATGTGGTAATAATGGTCGAATATAACCGCAGCTGTCTGGGACTGATGATGTTGCTGTTGATGATGTCATGTAATACCTGGGACATTGATTGGTGGATTCAATGTGACATTGATTGCTGGATTTAAAAAAGTATTACTCAGTTGGCTATTGTCCCTGGAACCAAAATGATGTCATGTGTATTACGTATTACAGGTAGGACATGACTTTGTCCTGTTAACCATCATGCTAAAGCTGTGCCTTGTCCTCCCTCCCTCCCCACCTTAGCTGTCTGTTTGTCCTGTTAACCATCATGCTAAAGCTGTGCCTTGTCCTCCCTCATTCCACACCCTAGCTGTCTGTTTGTACTGTTAACCATCATGCTAAAGCTGTGCCTTGTCCTCCCTCCCCAACCCAGCTGTCTGTTTGTCCTCCCTGTCTGTCTGTCTGTCTGTCTGTCTGTCTGTCTGTCTGTCTGTCTGTCTGTCTGTCTGTCTGTCTGTCTGTCTGTCTGTCTGTCTGTCTGTCTGTCTGTCTGTCTGTCTGTCTGTATGTCTGTCTGTCTGTCTGTCTCTTTGTCTGTCTGTTTGTCCTGTCTGTCTGTCTGTCCGTCCGTTGTTTCTCTCCCCTGGACACGCCCGTTTGGTGATCATGCTTTATTCACGCTCCGTCTGACTGGGACCCATGGGTTCTGTTTCAGTCGCCACAGCAACCACATGACTTCCTTAGACATGGCTGCTCGGGAGTGTACGTGAGGCTCCGCTATAGCCTCTCTATAGAGAGAGTGTGAGTGAGAGAGAGAGAGAGAGAGAGAAAGAGAGACAGACGGACAGACAGACAGACAGACAGACAGCGATATAGACAGATAGACAGAGTAACTAACTGACACTGCAGCCTCTTTGCACCTGACATGACTGCTCTGCTGTCTCCTCCTAGTCAGACCACAGCTGTCCTACCCTAAGCCCCCATCACATCCAGTTAGGCTCAGAGCCTGAAGCGAGGGATATTATGATATATCCACTCCAGAGAGGAAGCCCCATGTGCTTCTTTAATAGCAGGGCTGGTAAACAGTGAAGCACAACTAGCGGAGAGGGGAAGTGCCACTGATACATGACTAACTGAACATATAATTAACTGTCGCATCCAATCCATCTGCTCTGACGGGATGTGGGGTGTTGCTGCTCGGTGGGGGGGGGTGCACCGGCCAGGTCACATGAAGGGGGACAGAGAGTGGGCGGCAGCTGCATGGCACCCTGGGAGACGGTGGAAAGAGAGAGGGATAACCTTCTGTCCCTGTTACCATGGCTGTGAAAATAGGCCACAACTGTCTCCAGTTGGAGAGAGTGTAATCAGTGTACGTGTGGTGAGGGAAAATGTAAGGCTCAGAGCAGGAAAGTGCTGAAAGTCAACGGAAATGTTTATTCTGTTCAGTGGAGAACATGCAACGTCTTTAAATTTTTTTTGTGAAAGTCTGTTGTCTTCTTCTGGGCTATAATGTAAACTGCCTCTACTTTCTCTCCCCAAGTTCATTTTCTATCAAGGGGGCAGTCTGTCTGCATCTGATTGTGGCATTATTATAATGAGCTGAATGAAACAGCTGACTTCCTGTTTAGAACCTTTTACATATTAGTCTATAAGGCTGCCTCACAGGCTTTTAAAAAGGACACTGACTGTAAATTATTTTAATGTCATTTCATTGGCATTTGATATTCTCATACCTACTTTATTCATTATTCAGAAAAAAGATAGTGATTTAATGTGATGCTGTTTCCCTGATATGGAAATGAGCAGATGCTCCTCTTTTTCCACAGTTAACTTCGATCACTTCCAAATCTTAAGGGCTATCGGGAAAGGAAGTTTCGGGAAGGTAAGTCTGTTTTAGTAAATTGCTGAATCAAGGAGCAGCTACCTACTGTGACCTTCTTATCATTCAAACACACACACACACACACACCATTTAGTTTCAGGACAGAATTTAGCCCTAGCATCTCAGATAAGTCTAATTAAAGTGGTTAGTCTGTTGCAGGTTGTATTGAAGCTGCTAGTATGATTGGCTAAATTGCTATTATTATGTAACTAGATATCTACACATTAAATTATCTTTTTTTGTCTTGACAAGGGGAACCTAGGTTCCATCCAATTGGTGACAATATTTTAATGTAAATATTCAAAAATGTCCACAAAAACAATATGCAAATTTTCCCACCAGAGATGTGTTTTCATCAAATTGACTTGTTGAGGATAAAAGGCTGTGAGAGAGGACGTAGTGCACATAGAAAGTACTTTTGCAGTTAAATTCCCATGTATCAAATAAAAAAATACAAGTTAATTGGGATTCCATTTCAAATCTACAGATGGTTTAGTCACAAAAATGTCCCCACTCTGAACTTGGCACGTGCGCTCTAGCCAAAAGCTCGCAGGAACAGTAGGCTGGCCTACATTAGATTATTATGGATAAGTGCGAGATTGTATTTATTCATTAAACGGTTGTCACACCCTGACCTTAGAGATCCTTATGATTCTCTATGTTTGGTTAGGTCTGGGTGTGACTCGGGTGGGAAATTCTATGTTTTCTGTTTCTTTGTTTTTGGCCGAGTGTGGTTCCCAATCAGAGGCAGCTGTCTATCGTTCTCTCTGATTGGGGATCATACAGAGGCAGCCCTTTTTCCCACCATTAGGTTGTGGGATCTTGTTTTCTGTTCAGTTATTGTTGCCTGACAGAACTGTCCATTTTTGTTTTCGATTTTGTTATTTTGTTTGAGTGGTTTTTGAATTAAAATCATGAACACTTTCCACCCTGCGCCTTCGTCTACTTTTTCTAGCACCAGTGAGAGCCGTTACAACGGTAGCCAAGCAGCCGATCATCATGTCACCAGACCCTCAATATTTGTCACCTTGCACATTCACCAGCCTGTGAAGTTCATCATAATTTCATTCATCTGTAGCCTAATAAACTACATGGTTTTCCGAGTCGTAGTGGGAGGGCCACACGCCATATCATCACATGACTCCAAGTTCACTTAGATATGATGGTTATTATACCAATATTTACAAATACAAGTATTCCACTGCCATTTATCAATGAATTAATTTTACAAACACAAAAGATCCCACCATGTCAAACGAACAAGTTGTCTATCGACAATTATGAATTTGTACCAACATTTCATGTTGTGACTTTTTGTTGTTGTTGTGTCAGGTAATTAATGCGCATAGTTACAGTTGCAATAGAACAGTTGTTTTCAACTTTCACAGTCTGTGGATGCGCTTTCTTACAGCTTGTGTTTACATATAAGCAAAACAACACTGCAATGGTCAGTAAGAAACACATTCAGTAAACTCAGTTGATAGCATGATGAATGCACAGCTATTGTCTGTTCTCTCTAGGTGTGCATTGTGCAGAAAAAGGACACAAAGAAAATGTATGCCATGAAGTACATGAACAAACTGAAGTGTGTGGAACGGAATGAGGTCCGCAATGTCTTCAAGGAGATGCAGATCATGCGGAACCTCGAGCATCCCTTCCTTGTCAACTTCTGGTAAGTGTGTGTGTGTGTGTGTGTGTGTGTGTGTGTGTGTGTGTGTGTGTGTGTGTGTGTGTGTGTGTGTGTGTGTGTGTGTGTGTGTGTGTGTGTGTGTGTGTGTGTGTGTGTGTGTGTGTGTGTGTGTGTGTGAAAGAAGACAGGAATTGCCAGGAACAAGTGTTATGAGGATATTGTGGTTAATTATCTGTAGCGAGAGGACTCTCACCTTGAAAATGGCAGAAGCTTGAATGCGCTTGCCAATCTCACATCTATACATGTTTGCCCAGCCAAGACATTGACGTCTAGAACGAGGAGGACACACAATACAATGAAGTAGAACAAAACCTCAGACGATCTCAATTTGTCTTTGAAAATCCTGTGGGTAGTGCCTTGTGTTGGCTTATTAAAGTAAGTACAGTGTAAAGGTATATTGACGTTAGTCATCAAAAAACATATTGTTTTTACGTTGGTTGATCTCTCATTATGAATCACCAAGACTCACTATTAATCATTCACTGCACATTTATGACCAGTTGAATGCTTTCACAGCTCCATTCCTTCTACATATTTGCCTTATATAGAGATAGGCTCATAAAACCAGTGAGTATCGACCCCTAAAAAGGAGCTGATGACCACTAAAGCTCCTGAGTGTCTTTGGCACTCGATACAGCTCTTATCACCTTGGAGAGGTTAGCGTCTAAAAGGAAAGGCACTAACTTGAGACCAGCCGCTTGACTAGCTGTGTGTGGACTCGGATGAGACAAGAGGCTAGTGGAGCGGAGGACTGAGGGACTGACAAGTGTGGCAAAGAAGAAAAATAATTGCCATGCTTCCTGTAGTCCAGTTTGTGATTCAACCATTCAATGGCTCGAATGGCTGCTAATTATTATTATTTTTTTTATTGTTCCTCTCTTAGTTACTCAAGCTGAGGTAATTACTTCAGATGACTCTGATATTTATACACAGGCGCGGTTATTTGGAATTTTGCTGTTAACAGTAATGTGAAATAGTTTAGACTCGTTCCTAATATGACATTGAAGAACTCCAGGTATTTTATGCCCCCCCTCTCTCCCTCCCTCTCTCTCTCTCGCTCTCTCTCTCTCTCTCTCTCTCTCTCTCTCTCTCTCTCTCTATCACTCTCTCTCTCTCTCTCTCTCTCTCTCTCTCTCTCTCTCTCTCTCTCTCTCATTCTCTCTCTCCTCTGTCTGAAAATCTCTTCATTATTGCAGGCAGCATCGGCAGCTGGCAGGGACTCACTATCTATGACTGAATCTTTTAATTACTATTTGGAGGATAATAAGCAGAAACGTTCAGTAGTGGAGCCTGTAGTAGAAGAATGGAGCCGTCTGACAAACAAACGATGCTTGCTGTGTGGGACAACAAATCCAATAAAAAAACAGGCAGGAAGAAGGTCATGCTTTTGGCAGGGTCTTTAAACGCTTGGAGCGAGCTAGTGGAAGATGTCCCTGTAAGATGTGCTTAGGTCAGCTCAGCTGCCCAGTTGGTCAAGTTATGATTGTCCTGAGTGAAGAGCTCAAGGTCATGTCATAGTGTGGGAGATTACCTGCTGCACCTTCAGAGCAATCAGGCGACACGACAGTCAGCGTCCCCCTCTCCTCCTTTCCCACTCTCCTCCTGCCCTGCCCCCCTCCCTGCAGTCACTGCAGTTGTGACTGGCTCTCAGATGAGGTGTTTGTATATGCCGGCCACTCAGCATAGCAACAACAAAGACTCGTCTCCTGAATGGCAGTGCAATTAGAAATCTATGAATGTGCCATCTGGTGTGTGTGTGCATGAGAAAGTAGTCCTGTAGCCCGGTGTGTAGTCCTGTAGCCATGTCTAGTCTCTGTCTGTAATCCTGTCTGTAGTCCTGTTTGTGGTACAGTAGTCCGGTCTGTAGTCCTGTAGCCATGTCTACTCTCGGTTTGTAGTCCTGTCTGTAGTCCTGTAGCCATGTCTACTCTCTGTCTGTAGTCCTGTCTGTAGTCCTGAAGCCATGTCTACTCTCTGTCTGTAGTCCTGTCTGTAGTCCTGTTGCCATGTCTACTCTCTGTCTGTAGCCCTGTCTGTAGTCCTGTCTGTGGTACAGTAGTCCTGTCTGTAGTCCTGTAGCCATGTCTACTCTCTGTCTGTAGTCCAGTCTGTAGTCCTGTAGCCATGTCTACACTCTGTCTGTAGCCTTGTCTGTAGTCTTGTCTGTGGTCCTGTAGCCATGTCTACTCTCTGTCTGTAGCCCTGTCTGTAGTCCTGTAGCCATGTCTACTCTCTGTCTGTAGTCCTGTCTGTAGTCCTGTCTGTAGTCCTGTAACCCTGTCTGTAGTCCTGTAGCCATGTCTAATCTCTGTCTGTAGTCCTGTCTGTAGTCCTGTCTGTGGTACAGTAGTCCTGTAGCCATGTCTACTCTCTGTATGTAGTCCTGTCTGTAGTCCTGAAGCCATGTCTACTCTCTGTCTGTAGTCCTGTCTGTAGTCCTGTAGCCCTGTCTGTAGTCCTGTAGCCATGTCTACTCTCTCTCTGTAGTCCTGTCTGTAGTCCTGTCTGTGGTACAGTAGTCCTGTCTATAGACCTGTAATCCTGTATGTAGTCCTGTAGCCCTGTCTGTAGTCCTGTCTACTCTATGTCTGTAGTCCTCTAGTCCTGTAGTCCTGTATACACTCTGTCTGTAGTCATGTATGTAGTCCAGTAGTCATGTAGTCGTGTCTGTAGTCCTGTCTAGTCTCTGTCTGTAATCATGTAGTCCTGTATGTAGTCCTGTGTGTAGTCCAGTAGTCCTGTAGTCCTGTCTATAGTCCTGTAATCCTGTGTGTAGTCCAGTAGTCCTGTCTATAGTCCTGTAGTCCTGTCTGTAGTCCTTCAGCCCTGTAGTCCTGTGTACTCTCTGTCTGTAGTCCTATAGTCATGTCTGTAGCCCTGTCTTTAGTCCATTAGACAGACAGACAGGCAGGCAGGCAGACAGACAGATGCTCTCTGTGTCCTAACCAGAGCCCGACTCAGCAGCACAGCACTCACTTTTATATTTGTATGTGTATTTGTTAGGGATCCCCATTAGTTCCTGCCAAGGCAGCAGCTACTCTGCCTGAGGTTTGTTAGGGATCCCCATTAGTTCCTGCCAAGGCAGCAGCTACTCTTCCTGAGGTTTATTAGGGATCCCCATTAGTTCCTGCCAAGGCAGCAGCTACTCTTCCTGAGGTTTATTAGGGATCCCCATTAGTTCCTGCCAAGGCAGCAGCTACTCTTCCTGAGGTTTATTAGGGATCCCCATTAGTTCCTGCCAAGGCAGCAGCTACTCTTCCTGGGGTTTATTAGGGATCCCCATTAGTTCCTGCCAAGGCAGCAGCTACTCTTCCTGGGGTCCAAACACATAAAACAAAAGATAAAACAGTACATCATATAACATTATTACAATGTACATGTGTGTAGAGTACGTGTGCTGGAGTGTGCGTGTGTATGTGTGTATCTGTACCTGTGTGTGTGTCTCTTCACTGCCTCCACTGTGCCATAACATGTTTTTTATTTGTTTTTTAAATCTGATTCTACTGCTTGCATCCATTTTTTAAATGTAACCTTTATTTAACTAGGCACGTCAGTTAAGAACAAATTGGTATTTACAATGACCGCCTACCCCGGCCAAACCCTAATGATGAGGGCCAAAGGTGAGCCGCCCTATGGGAGATAAAACAGTTACCTGATGTGGAATAGAGTTCCACATAATTGCACTGTAACGGTGACCAACGATGCCCACAAACTGTTAGGGCCTAAATATAGCTGTCCCAACTGCAGAGTCCCGACAGCATTCCCAAACCTTACCACTGCTCCACCTGGCTATCGGCGGAACCTTGTCTGGCAGAGAAACAGCTCCTTCAGCCTCATTCACTGCCTTTAAAAAAACATAGCTGATATGGCTGACTTGTTTAAACAAATGTAGTTTCTAATGACAATTAATATGTACTAACTATGGCATAAGGGACGACGAGCGGATAAGAGGCAGAACTGTAAGATAAATAACGGGGCCATATACAGTGGGGCAAAAAAGTATTGAGTCAGCCACCAATTGTGCAAGTTCTCCCACTTAAAAATATGAGAGAGGCTTGTAATTTTCATCATAGGTACACTTCAACTATGACAGACAAAATGAGAAAAAAAATCCAGAAAATCATTTTTATTTTATACATATCAATTTATTTGCAAATTATGGTGGAAAATATATATTTTGTCAATAACAAAAGTTTATCTCAATACTTTGTTAGATACCCTTTGTTGGCAATGACAGAGGTCAAATGTTTTCTGTAAGTCTTCACAAGGTTTTCACACACTGTTGCTGGTATTTTGGCCTATTCCTCCATGCAGATCTCCTCTAGAGCAGTGATGTTTTGGGGCTGTTGCTGGGCAACACGGACTTTCAACTCCCAAAAAAGATTTGTTGAGATCTGGAGACTGGCTAGGCCACTCCAGGACCTTGAAATGCTTCTTACGAAGCCACTGCTTCGTTGCCCGGGCGGTGTGTTTGGGATCATTGTTATGCTGAAAGACCCAGCCACGTTTCATCTTCAATGACCTTGAGTGAAAACCTCCTTCTATCAGCAAGATCTCACGATACATGGCCCCATTCATTATTTTCTTTACACGGATCAGTCGTAACTCCAAGATCTCAGGTTCGATTCCTGGGCCACCCATAAAATATAAGCCTACATGACTATAAGTCACTTCAGATAAAAGACTCTACTAAATGGCATATATTGTTATTATCATTAAGCTGTCGGAGCTGGATTTACTCCTGAGCTGTTGCAGTCACTGAAACTGTCTGGAGCAGAGACGCTGATGGAAGAGATGTTGTTATTGAAGGTGAATTTTCTCTCTAACTGCACTGCACATCCTGTGGTGTGTATCACAAGTCAGGAATTCCTTCATTGAATCCACAATGAAGATGAACCACGCGTTGAAGTGAATGAAGGGTTTAGCCAAAAATGCTCATTGGCATCAGTGAAGTGTCTTGCGTCTTTCATTCGACATGCTTATTTTGTAGTTGTCTTCATGTGTCAAACATGGTTCTCCACTCTTTGTCCTTTACTTACCCAGGAAGGTCACCTGCATGCAGTAAATAAACCTATTATTAGTCTTACTGCCATACATGACATGTAGTTTCCCACTGGGCACAGACATCAGTTCAAAGTCTAGTTCTGATTGACATTTTATTGAGTTGTCAACTAATGCAAATTCAACTTGAAATTAACAAAACATTTCACCATGTCATTGGATTTAGGTTAAATGTTGGGTGAAAAAAATACGAAATTCCCTGATTTTCATGAAATCCAATCAGTTTTCCACTTTGATTCAACTTAATAATCACATTCAATTTTGGGATTGAAAAGACGTGGAAAGAACGTTGATTCAACCACTTTGCCCAGTAGGTTCTAGTCAACAATCTGCTGTACCTTGCATATCATACGACCCAGGCAGTAATCCACGACCCAGAATCCCTTTACTGCACACCACGGCCTGGTCTCTCTACATAACAGCACTGTCCACACATTCCCTGCAAACATCACATTATGTTACAGGACACTGATATGTCATACTTCTGTCAGGTTCAGTTAGTGGAAGGTTACAGACCTGGGATGGTGTGGCTGAAGGGGAGGCAGTGAACTTCAGGTGAAGCGTGTTAAGGCATAAGGCAGTGGCGTGACCATGATGCCTCACACCTTGTGCCTCCTCAGTGGGGGCTGCTGGGATGGGGCCGGGCTGGGGTGTAATTTCACCCCAAGGGCTGACGGTCGACAGCAGCTGAGGGAGCATTAGCCTCTGGCTGATGGAAACTGTCCTTCATCTGTTCTGCAGCGCCAGGCTTTAGTCAGCTACTTCTGAGAAGGCTTTAGTTCTGGTTGTGTGTAAGTGGGTGTGGGTGCGCCGTGCGTGTGTGCGTCTGACTGTGTAAGTGGATGATTTTGTACCTGAAGTTGTTCCGGTATTTCAATCAGCACAGTGGAATGGGTTGACTTTAAGTTGAGCAGAGCTATAAGCCATTTAATAGACTTTCTGATATTGATTCAAGGCATGTATTTTCTGTCAAAGTATATTCTCTGTCATTGTATGTACACTACATTGTAAGCCAGTATTATGCCGTTGGAATATTTTAATTGGATTTGAAGCAATTATAGACACAATATGGGAATCAATTAAAGATACATTATAATCAATTTCCTGTAACAGAATATAGAAATCATGTTGTGCATTATGGGCTACCTTTTCAATACAGAAACCAATATCTGCACCTACTGTATATGCGTTATCAAAGACCCCTTTTTCGGGACAAACATTAATTAGAACCCTCTGGTCCAAAGTCCATTACTTTTCTCTGTAGGTGATTCCACCCCACAAATAGCTTACTGTGAGATGTTCTGGTCCTAAATTGGCCTGAAGGGCATTTTCTGGTTACATCGAACTGCATGTGAGGCAGAATGAACTGACCTGGGAAGGGAGCATCCATCCCAAGAAAACAAATCAGAATCCCAGGCTGGTTGAAGATAATAACCAGGTGGCAGTGAGTGCCTGATGGGGATACTAAATTACTCAAAGAATTAGCATGTTTTTTCCCCCTTTTCAAGGCATTCCTGACAAATAACAAAATGGTTGCCTCACACACTAGAAGTCTAATGGAAACATTTCAATGTAATTGACCAATTGGCTCTCTTTCTCTCTTTCTCTCTCTCTCTCTCTCTCTCTCTCTCTCTCTCTCTCTCTCTCTCTCTCTCTCTCTCTCTCTTCTCTCTCTCTCTCTCTCTCTCTCTCTCTCTCTCTCTCTCTCTCTCTCTCTTTCTCTTTCTCTTGTTCTGTATGTAATTCTTTTCCTGTGTCTAATGGCCACTTATTTACAGTTTTTCTCAATTGCTAAAACACAATTTCTGAAACCTTGCTCCATTTCCTGAAAACATTAAACACAAACCTCATCTTCAAGCACTATTCACATAACCTCTGACTCCTCTCGCAAAATGAAACATTCGCCTCAAAACAGTTTTACCTCTGTTCAAAATCAAACAGTGCTCTTAAATCATAAACAAAGTGATCAAAATGATATACACTCTCAAGCAGTCAGTAAACAATACACCGAAAAATAGAAAACACATTGTTCAAAACATACAATTCTCAGGGAGAAGTGAATTTTGAATCTAAAAAAATATTCATATTTTTCCGTCATTGTCTTTTGATGAACAAAAACATGTTCTATCATAGTAGCTCAAAATTGATCAGAAATGACTACTGTGCTTTGCACTTTGCAATTTTGTTTTTTGTTCTTCCTCCTCTTTGTACCCCTATTTTTACAATACTGTACCCTGCATCTCACAAACTTGTCCTTTGTCTCTGTGATACTGTAATTCTTGTTATTTGTTGATATGCAACCAGTCAAAATCTATTGAGCAGTCAGCACTGTTAATAAATGGAAAGCACAATGTTCAGGGCCATACAATTTGTCCATTTTACAGTATACAGCCTACAATGCACTGATCAATGTGCTTCTTCTTGTCTTTGGGCTGGGTCAGGCCAGAGCACTTCGTCGACATCACAAGCAATATTGTCCCTCCTGAGGCAACGGGGGAAGAAGCCTCTTGTGTGTCGTGTCCAGCCCTGACATGATTCCTCACCTATATCACCACAGGCTAAATCCATGGCTTGCAGCAGATTTACTCTGGTGTAGGGTTGTCTATCAAACACTTTCCATCTCCAAGAGGAGAAAAACTCCTCAATCGGATTCAGGAAAGGCGAGTATGGAGGGAGGTTCATAAACTGCAGTTCATAAACTGCCCATTGATGTTAAACCATTCCTTTAGCTGAGCAGCTCGGTGAAAACTGACATTGTCCCACACTATCACATAGGTGGGAATGGGATTCTCATTTACCTCTTGACCCTGCTGCTCTTGAACCTGCTGCTCAAATAAAATATCTCTTAGATTGGCAATAAATCTTAGAAGGTGCTGGGTGTTATATGGCCCGAGTGTAACATGGTGATGTAGAACACCATGGTTGCTGATAGCAGCACAGATTGTAACATTGCCACCAGGGACTTCAACAATGGCCCGCTGTCCAATCATGTTTTGGCCTCTTCTTCTCCTCTTTGTTAGATTGAAGCCTGCTTCATCAACAAAGATGAACTCATGGGCTCTGTCCAAGGATTCCAAGTCAAATATTGTCTGTGTAGAAATACAATATACTGTATGTAGGATTTTGTAAGTCGTACAGAGACAGTGCTATACTGTAGAGTACAATTAGGCTTCTGATTCACATACATTGTATGTACTAAAGAGTAATGTCATTCACATAGTATGTGTTAGTACTGTAGACAATCTGGATTACAGTAAATGTTTCTGAATGTACACTTACTTGCACATACTGAGCTCGCAGTTATTTCACCCTTGGTGAGTTGCGCTCAAAGGTACTCTGTATGTACTCTGTATACTTGTTTCATTCGCATCCTGTTACGATGAAGGACACGGTCAATAGTGGAAATACTCACTGTCAATTCCCTGGAAGTGTGTGTTGTCTTGTATCACTCGTTCCTGGTTTTCTCTGAGTCGTATTGCATTATCTTGAAGGACCAGGCCAAATATAACGGCCTCTTGCTCCCGAGTGAATATAGCTGTCCTTCCACCTGCATGTGGCAGCCTTGCAATTCTACAAAAAGTAGTTGTGCAGTTACAAAAGATATTCATGCAGTACAATACATACAGTGATTCACTTTACAAATGTCTATTGAAACAGCTGCATATATTGTAGTACAGTAAATTTGCAATTACAAAAATACAGTAGTATACTGAACCTGTTCTCTTCTCTGAATGTCCTTACAATGGTGGACACAGAAAATCTGCTCAAATTGGGTTGCACTCTATGTCCTGCTTCCCTCATTGTCAGTCCATGGACAAGAACATGGTCTATAACTGTTGCTCGAATTTCATCAGATATTTCCACTCTTTGTCTTCCTCTTCGTCCTCCTCTTCCTCTTTCTTGCCCTCCTCCTCCTCTTCCTCCTCGTCGCCCACCTCGCATACGCACTCGTCCTCGTCCTCTCACATTGTTTCTCCTATCCATTCTCAGACTGTCTCCTTCCCACCTTCAACAACCTGTTTGCTCTCTGACCTGGCTTATATTGGTTGTGTCGCATCATATGAAACAGGTTAAATCAATTTTGAGTGGTTGTGTTCAATCAATGACATGTCTTCTCTATTTGTATTTGATTGTTGCCACTTGTGTTTACCAGTATGGATGACATGTGCATTAGAGTGCAGAATGTGTTTTGAGAATAAGAATGTGTTTAGAGTTTTGCTGAAAAGTCTAAGTGAGATCTGCAAATTGTGTTTTACCATGTGAAATGGTTTAAGGTATTGACAACAGACTGCATAATTAGCTACATGAGTCCAGACAACTTAGAACTTTGTTCAGGCAGATGGGTTTTAGTGTTTTAGCAATTGAGAAAATCTGTACTACCACTCAGGTCCGGGCGGGTCCGTGTCGAATCGTAATCACATAAAATATCACTGTCATAAGTATTAAATCCTTCTGACAGCTTACAAGAGAAAATTGGCTTTCGGGATATTTGTGTTCTGGCTGTAATTATAATCCACACAATAATTCACAATTCCTGTTCCTGCAGGATTATTTTCCTGCTGTAGCAAACTGGCTCAAATTAAGATCCTACATCTGTATGCATCAATATTCATACATTTTTTCATATACATAATATGCTGCAGACACAGTCACTTGTCGCTCATATAAACTATCGTTTTCTCTGCCACTTGTATGGCTCGTTAAGACTCTATAGTCTTAGAACTCAAGTGTCTTTGAATATGTATGAGTACGTGTCTGCAATGGCCTTCTGCCATTTTGGCCTCAATAAATAACAATAAGCAATCATCACATACCCAACTGTAGAAATGTGGCATGCATGGTGTGAGTCGGGGGCAGAATTTGTTTTTCTCCAACTTGTTGATCATTAGTGAATGACCCGGAAGCGAAATGCCATTACCACATCTCTGATGAGCCCTTACTATTTCAGTCTAATTGGGATGGAGATATGTTTTACTGAGTTAACAGGTTCATTGTATAACCCTGACACTGTTCAGTAATCACAGACAGCTAGGGCTTGAGATAGTGATTGTTATTCAGTTTTGTGGAGTGTGTGTGTGTGTGTGTGTCAAATCAAATCAAATTTTATTTGTCACATACACATGGTTAGCAGATGTTAATGCGAGTGTAGCGAAATGCTTGTGCTTCTAGTTCCGACAATGCAGTAATAACCGAGTAATCTAACCTAACAATTCCACAACTACTACCTTATACACACAAGTGTAAAGGGATAAAGAATATGTACATAAAGATATATGAATGAGTGATGGTACAGAACGGCATAGGCAAGATGCAGTAGATGGTATAGAGTACAGTATATACATATGAGATGAGTAATGTAGGGTCTATAAACATAAAGTGGCATAGTTTAAAGTGGCTAGTGATAAATGTATTACATAAAGATGGCAAGATGCAGTAGATGGTATAGAGTACAGTATATACATATGAGATGAGTAATGTAGGGTATATAAACATAAAGTGGCATAGTTTAAAGTGGCTAGTGATAAATGTATTACATAAAGATGGCAAGATGCAGTAGATGGTATAGAGTACAGTATATACATATACATATGAGATGAGTAATGTAGGGTATGTAAACATTATATTAAGTGGCATTGTTTAAAGTGGCTAGTGATACATTTTTACATCAATTCCCATCAATTTCCATTATTAAAGTGGGTGGAGTTGAGTCAGTATATTGGCAGAAGCCACTCAATGGTAGTGGTGGCTGTTTAACCGTCTGATGGCATCTGTAGAAGTTTGTGAGTGCTTTTGGTGACAAGCCGAATTTCTTCAGCCTCCTGAGGTTGAAGAGGCGCTGCTGCGCCTTCTTCACAACGCTGTCTGTGTGGGTGGACCAATTCAGTTTGTCCGTGATATGTACGCCGAGGAACTTGAAAGTTACTACCCTCTCTACTACTGTCCCGTCGATGTGGATAGGGGGGTGCTCCCTCTGCTGTTTCCTGAAGTCCACAATCATCTCCTTTGTTCTGTTGACGTTGAGTGTGAGGTTATTTTCATGACACCACACTCCAAGAGCCCTCACCTCCTCCCTGTAGGCCGTCTTGTCGTTTTTGGTAATCAAGCCTACCACTGTAGTATCGTCCGCAAACTTGATGATTGAGTTGGAGGCGTGCATGGCCACGCAGTCGTGGGTGAACAGGGAGTACAGGAGAGGGCTGAGAACGCACCCTTGTGGGGCCCCAGTGTTGAGGATCAGCGGGGTGGAGATGTTGTTACCTACCCTCACCACCTGGGGGCGGCCCGTCAGGAAGTCCAGTACCCAGTTGCACAGGGCGGGGTCGAGACCCAGGGCCTCGAGCTTGATGACGAGTTTGGAGGGTACTATGGTGTTAAATGCTGAGCTGTAGTCGATGAACAGCATTAGTAGTCGTAGTCGTTTAGCTCAGTTTCCTTAGCTTTCTTGGGAACAGGAACAATGGTGGCCCTCTTGAAGCATGTGGGAACAGCAGACTGGGATAAGGATTGATTGAATGTGTGTGTGTGTGTGTGTGTGTGTGTGTGTGTGTGTGTGTGTGTGTGTGTGTGTGTGTGTGTGTGTGTGTGTGTGTGTGTGTGTGTGTGTGTGTGTGTGTGTGTGTGTGTGTGTGCGAGCGAGTGTGTGTGTGTGTGTGCATGTGTCTGTGTAATTGTGTGAGTGTGTGCATATGTGTTCAAGAGTGAAAGGTGGTTATCATGAACTTACAGCATGTGTTTGCTTAGAGGACAGAATAACCCCTCTCATCAGAGCCTATACTGCTCAGGTTTCATGACCGTCCCACGTTGATGTAGTGGCCTGTGGGAGCAAGAAGAAGAATCCATCAGTGAAGCATAAGAAGCAGAATTTCTACTAGTAAGGACTCTTGTGTTCACTATCGATTTCCTGTAGGAACTGCCCTCCCTCCTGCTACAAGCTGCTACAGATAAACCAACCATTCTGACTGGCTTCCCCTGGGGAGGCTGGCTGGGTCACGTCACTATGAAAGAAAAAACTTTTCACAAGATAAGGAAAACAACCAGCTATTTCCCCTGCTGAAAAAAACGGGGCAATTAATGTCCCTCTCCTTGGGTAAGTTCTTGTGATAGCTACCAGACTCTCTCACTTCAGCAGACTCCGCTGAGACTGGAGGTATTTATCCAGCATCAGAAAGTGCTCAGCTCACAGAGAGAGAGAAAACTGCACAGCACTACGGAGAGAGAGAGAGAGAGAGAGAGAGAGAGAGAGAGAGAGAGAGAGAGAGAGAGAGAGAGAGAGAGAGAGAGAGAGAGAGAGAGAGGTTTCTGCACAGCACTACAGAGAGAGTTTCTTAGATCTGACTGGCAGCTCCTTATAAACACATCTTAGTCATTCCAAAGAGATGTAAGTCCTCAGAATGTGTGGCAATCACTTCTGTGGTTCCATTATAGTCTGCTTCTCTGCGGGTCATTTGAAACATTGACAAGAAGACATCCATGTGATTATTCTGCCACATGGTTTTGTTTCTTTGTAATCTTCAGCAGGACAGGGGCATTCTCAGACCTTTGACCTGTGGAGTCGTATGACTAGCTGTCGGTGAGAGAGAGAGTAGATGTGATGTTAATGTGATGTTACATGTGTTTGATCTCATCTCAGGCGCTTCGGCTTCCCTCGGTGGCTCAGTCAACTATCCCATAGCTCCCCAACATACTAGACTGTCTCTTCAGAGGTACTTTTACATCTCACAATGGATCCTCCACTGTGACACTGTTGTCTTTGGGCCTAACTTATTCTCCTCTGTCTGTCTGTGTGATATATGGGGCACAGGACTCTCCTGGCCATTCAGACGCATCATACACTGATTAGTGGGCGGCACCTTCTTTCCTTTTCTCGTTTCTAGAAATATGTTTGTCAGGAGAGGCGGCCATTAATCTGCTCTGTTGTGCAGATTTTTATGATGCTCTCTGCTGAATTTACAACCCTTCCTTTCCCACAAGGTACAAGGCTTCCCTGGCTTATCGCAGAGCCTTTCTTTCAAAAATCTATGCATCTTAGAGTAGAAATACACTATAGCAGTGCCCCCTGAGGGAATGATGTCAGACAGCCAATCTGCAGCTCTGTAATGTCTATACAAAACTATGACGGACCAGATACCGACAAATTCATTCTACCTGAGCCTCTGGAGAGGACAGGGACGTGACTTTTCTCAGAAGGAAGCAAACCCCCCTCCGTGCTGCACTTAAATCAAATCAAATCAATTAGGGTGGGAAGTTTTGGTTTTTACAGATACCCTCTCTGGCTCTGAAGTCATTGACATTCTGAGAGAAGCAAGCCCCTTTCCATCCTGCACTAAGGGTTGGCTAGGGGGTTCACAGATACCCTCTCTGGCTCTGAAGTCATTGACATGTTGTCCTTCAACTGCAGCAAACCCCCTTCCATCCTGCACTAAGGGTTGGCTAGAGGGTTCACAGATACCCTCTCTGGCTCTGAAGTCATTGACATGTTGTCCTTCAACTGCAGCAAACCCCTTTCCATCCTGCACTAAGGGTTTGCTAGGGGGTTCACAGATACCCTCTCTGGCTCTGAAGTCATTGACATGTTGTCCCTCAACTGCAGCAAACCCCCTTCCATCCTGCACTAAGGTTTGGCCAGGGGGTTCACAGATACCCTCTCTGGCTCTGAAGTCATTGACACATTGTCCTTCAACTGCAGCAAACCCCCTTCCATCCTGCACTAAGGTTTGGCCAGGGGGTTCACATATACCCTCTCTGGCTCTGAAGTCATTGACATGTTGTCCTTCAACTGCAGCAAACCCCCTTCCATCCTGCACTAAGAGCTGGCCAGGGGGTTCTCAGATACCCTCTCTGGCTCTGAAGTCATTGACATTCTGAGAGAAGCAAGCCCCTTTCCATCCTGCACTAAGGGTTGGCTAGGGGGTTCTCAGATACCCTCACTGGCTCTGAAGTCATTGACATTC
Organism: Oncorhynchus masou masou; assembly: GCF_036934945.1. NCBI lineage: Eukaryota > Metazoa > Chordata > Actinopteri > Salmoniformes > Salmonidae > Oncorhynchus > Oncorhynchus masou. The sequence continues at coordinate 84,410,485 of NC_088223.1, read as the reverse complement.
TGAGAGAAGCAAGCCCCTTTCCATCCTGCACTAAGGGTTTGCTAGGGGGTTCACAGATACCCTCTCTGGCTCTGAAGTCATTGACATGTTGTCCTTCAACTGCAGCAAACCCCTTTCCATCCTGCACTAAGTGTTTGCTAGGGGGTTCACAGATACCCTCTCTGGCTCTGAAGTCATTGACATGTTGTCCCTCAACTGCAGCAAACCCCCTTCCATCCTGCACTAAGGTTTGGCCAGGGGGTTCACAGATACCCTCTCTGGCTCTGAAGTCATTGACACATTGTCCTTCAACTGCAGCAAACCCCCTTCCATCCTGCACTAAGGTTTGGCCAGGGGGTTCACATATACCCTCTCTGGCTCTGAAGTCATTGACATGTTGTCCCTCAACTGCAGCAAACCCCCTTCCATCCTGCACTAAGGTTTGGCCAGGGGGTTCTCAGATACCCTCTCTGGCTCTGAAGTCATTGACATTCTGAGAGAAGCAAGCCCCTTTCCATCCTGCACTAAGGGTTGGCTAGGGGGTTCTCAGATACCCTCACTGGCTCTGAAGTCATTGACATTCTGAGAGAAGCAAGCCCCTTTCCACCCTGCACTAAGGGTTTGCTAGGGGGTTCACAGATACCCTCTCTGGCTTTGAAGTCATTGACATGTTGTCCTTCAACTGCAGCAAACCCCCTTCCATCCCGCACTAAGGTTTGGCCAGGGGGTTCACAGATACCCTCTCTGGCTCTGAAGTCATTGACACGTTGTCCTTCAACTGCAGCAAACCCCCTTCCATCCTGCACTAAGGTTTGGCCAGGGGGTTCACATATACCCTCTCTGGCTCTGAAGTCATTGACATGTTGTCCTTCAACTGCAGCAAACCCCCTTCCATCCTGCACTAAGGGCTGGCCAGGGGGTTCTCAGATACCCTCTCTGGCTCTGAAGTTATTGACATTCTGAGAGAAGCAAGCCCCTTTCCATCCTGCACTAAGGGTTGGCTAGGGGTTCTCAGATACCCTCACTGGCTCTGAAGTCATTGACATTCTGAGAGAAGCAAGCCCCTTTCCATCCTGCACTAAGGGCTGGCCAGGGGTTCTCAGATACCCTCTACGGCTCTGAACTCATTGACATTCTGAGAGAAGCAAGCCCCTTTCCATCCTGCACTAAGGGTTGGCTAGGGGGTTCTCAGATACCCTCACTGGCTCTGAAGTCATTGACATTCTGAGAGAAGCAAACCCCCTTCCATCCTGCACTAAGGGCTGGCCAGGGGGTTCTCAGATACCCCCTACGGCCCTAAAGTGAATTATGCTTCAAGTTGCCTCAGCATCAACTGAGCCGTATGTAGACACGCTGGAGTCTGTTCAATCAATCCTCATTCACAGGATGAAGCACCACCTCCCGTTAATTGAAGTGGGCCTTGGGGGAGGAAGGTCGTCTGCAGACAACCATACTACTGTTTAGTTGAATGCCAGCCCATGATTGGTCTTATTCATGGAGAAAGCGAAGGCATGGATGCACAAATACACCTTTCACTTTCTTTGACATGTAACAATAGAATGTATGGATTGCTGACGTAAATGACTGCACTGAACTCAGAACCTTTAGGTAGGAAACTTCTCTAGAACCAAACGGCCTATTGGCGGCGAGGGTGAGGGTAGGCAACAACACATCTGTTATGCTGACCCTCCATACAGGGGCACCTCAGGAGTGTGTGCTTAGTCACCTCCAGTACTCTCTGTTCACCCACGACTGCATGGCCGCACACAACTATGATACCGTCATTAAGTTTTCCGACAACACGATAGTGGTCGGCCTGATCACCGAAAACACGACAATGCCTCTTCCCCCTCTGGAGGCTGACAAGCCATGTCATAATTCTGACCCTGAACAGCTTCTACCCAAATCCATGAGACTGCTAAATAGTTAGTTAAATAGTTAACAACAATAACAACACAGACTATCTGCATTGACCCTTTGTGCACAAACTGTTTTGTCTCATCACACACACTGCTGCTACTGTTGACAGTTTTTCACTTTATTCCTAGTTATATTTACATATCTACCTCAATTACCTCGTACCCCTGCACATCGACTTGGTACTGCTACCTCTAGTATATAGCCTAGTTATCCTTACTCATTGACTTGGTACTGCTACCCCTTGTATATAGCCTAGTTATCATTATTCATTGACTTGTTACTGCTACCTCAATTATATAGCCTAGTTATCCTTACTCATTGACTTGGTACTGCTACTCCTTGTATATAGCCTAGTTATCATTACTCATTGACTTGGTACTGCTACCTCAATTATATAGCCTAGTTATCCTTACTCATTGACGTGGTACTGCTACCTCTAGTATATAGCCTAGTTATCACTACTCATTGACTTCGTACTGCTACCCCATGTATATAGCCTTGTTATCAATACTCATTGACTTGGTACTGCTACCCCTTGTATATAGCCTAGTTATCACTACTCATTGACTTGGTACTGCTACCTCTAGTATATAGCCTAGTTATCAATACTCATTGACTTGGTACTGCTACCCCTTGTATATAGTCTAGTTATCACTACTCATTGACTTGGTACTGCTACCTCTAGTATATAGCCTAGTTATCAATACTCATTGACTTGGTACTGCTACCCCTTGTATATAGCCTAGTTATCAATACTCATTGACTTGGTACTGCTACCCCTTGTATGTAGCCTAGTTATCAATACTCATTGACTTGGTACTGCTACCTCTAGTATATAGCCTAGTTATCACTACTCATTGACTTGGTACTGCTACCCCTTGTATATAGCCTAGTTATCAATACTCATTGACTTGGTACTGCTACCCCTTGTATATATCCTAGTTATCACTACTCATTGACTTGGTACTGCTACCCCTTGTATATAGCCTAGTTATCAATACTCATTGACTTGGTACTGCTACCCCTTGTATATAGCCTAGTTATCAATACTCATTGACTTGGTACTGCTACCCCTTGTATATAGCCTAGTTATCAATACTCATTGACTTGGTACTGCTACCCCTTGTATGTAGCCTAGTTATCAATACTCATTGACTTGGTACTGCTACCCCTTGTATGTAGCCTAGTTATCAATACTCATTGACTTGGTACTGCTACCTCTAGTATATAGCCTAGTTATCACTACTCATTGACTTGGTACTGCTACCCCTTGTATATAGCCTAGTTATCAATACTCATTGACTTGGTACTGCTACCCCTTGTATATATCCTAGTTATCACTACTCATTGACTTGGTACTGCTACCCCTTGTATATAGCCTAGTTATCAATACTCATTGACTTGGTACTGCTACCCCTTGTATATAGCCTAGTTATCACTACTCATTGACTTGGTACTGCTACCCCTTGTATATAGCCTAGTTATCAATACTCATTGACTTAGTACTGCTACCCCTTGTATGTAGCCTAGTTATCATTACTCATTGACTTGGTACTGCTACCCCTTGTATATAGCCTAGTTATCAATACTCATTGACTTGGTACTGCTACCCCTTGTATATAGCCTAGTTATCAATACTCATTGACTTGGTACTGCTACCCCTTGTATATAGCCTAGTTATCAATACTCATTGACTTGGTACTGCTACCCCTTGTATGTAGCCTAGTTATCAATACTCATTGACTTGGTACTGCTACCCCTTGTATGTAGCCTAGTTATCAATACTCATTGACTTGGTACTGCTACCCCTTGTATATAGCCTAGTTATTACTACTCATTGACTTGGTACTGCTACCCCTTGTATGTAGCCTAGTTATCAATACTCATTGACTTGGTACTGCTACCCCTTGTATATAGCCTAGTTATTACTACTCATTGACTTGGTACTGCTACCCCTTGTATGTAGCCTAGTTATCACTACTCATTGACTTGGTACTGCTACCCCTTGTATGTAGCCTAGTTATCACTACTCATTGACTTGGTACTGCTACCCCTTGTATGTAGCCTAGTTATCAATACTCATTGACTTGGTACTGCTACCCCTTGTATGTAGTCTAGTTATCACTACTCATTGACTTGGTACTGCTACCTCTAGTATATAGCCTTGTTATCACTACTCATTGACTTGGTACTGCTACCCCTTGTATGTAGCCTAGTTATCAATACTCATTGACTTGGTACTGCTACCTCTAGTATATAGCCTAGTTATCAATACTCATTGACTTGGTACTGCTACCCCTTGTATGTAGTCTAGTTATCACTACTCATTGACTTGGTACTGCTACCTCTAGTATATAGCCTTGTTATCACTACTCATTGACTTGGTACTGCTACCCCTTGTATGTAGCCTAGTTATCAATACTCATTGACTTGGTACTGCTACCCCTTGTATATAGCCTAGTTATCACTACTCATTGACTTGGTACTGCTACCTCTAGTATATAGCCTTGTTATCACTACTCATTGACTTGGTACTGCTACCCCTTGTATGTAGCCTAGTTATCAATACTCATTGACTTGGTACTGCTACCCCTTGTATATAGCCTAGTTATCAATACTCATTGACTTGGTACTGCTACCCCTTGTATGTAGCCTAGTTATCACTACTCATTGTGTATCTATTATTACTTGTATTATTACATCTTTTACTTTTCTATTATTTCTCTATTTTCTTTCTCTCTGCATTGTTGGGAAGTAAGTAAACATTTCAATGTTAGTCCACATCTGTTGTTTATGAAGCATGTGACAAATAAAATGTTGTAAAGTTGCATCTGGTCTGTTTATATTTTCTTGGAGGAATGCTCAAGGCTCGGTAAGCAAGAGAAGGCTTGAGGGAAATAGTTTGCCATAGACTCATTAGAAAGTACAGATCCCAGTTGGAGTCGCGTCATGTAACATCAATGGAGAATAGTGGAATGGGCTAGGTGCTGATGTGTGTGGGTGGAAACATGGATGGTGGATGGGTGGGTGGAAGGATGGATGGATGAATGGGTGAGTGGATAGGTGAGTGGATGCATGGATGGATGATTGGATGGGTGGATGGGCTCAGACACACCTGACCTTTTACTTTGGATGGAACGGTCCAACCAGAGTGTGTTGAAGTGGTGTTTCCATTGCTAACCACTAATGAATTGCCTTTTCTGGGAATTAATTTGTGCCTAGAATAATGAGTGGTGTAAGCCCGCCAGCACCTTATGTTTCATAAGCGATATTCTTTTGCCATCTGTGAGCCTTGAAGACCTTTGTGATGGTTGACTGAGATACTTTCACTCTCCTCTTGCATTACAAACCTCACACTGAATGTGAATAGAACTCCTTCACCTCTTGGATATTGGCAACCAAGGTAATTGTGTTGGATAAATATAATGCTGTGTCATAGGCTGACAATTTTCTTCTTCTTTTCTCTTTCACCTCCTCCTCCTCCACAACTTCCATTTCTTACTTCACCTCCTCCTCCTCCACATCCTTTTTAACCTCCTCCACAACCTCCTCCTCCACCTCTTACTTCTCAACCACCTCCCCATCTCCCTCCTCCTCCACCTCTTCCTTATCCATGCCCTCCACCACCTCCCACCCCTCCCCCTCCTCCCTCCCCCTCCTCTCCTGTAGGTACTCATTCCAAGACGAGGAGGACATGTTCATGGTAGTGGACCTGTTGCTGGGAGGAGACCTACGCTATCACCTCCAGCAGAATGTTCACTTCTCAGAGAACACTGTCAAGCTGTACATCTGTGAGATCGCCCTGGCACTGGGCTACCTCCGCAGCAAGCGCATCATCCACAGGTGAGTGAGAGAGAAACCGCCCTCATCTTCATCATCACGTCATTATCATCCACAGCTAAGAGAGACAGATCAAAGCTGACCGGTATTCACAGTTGCCACAGCCCTTAGAGGTCGTACTCTCCTCCTCTTTCTATAGGCCCAGAAACATAGATACCTTATTCAATGTTGGAATGCACACAAGTATGTGCTGCCATGCCAAATCTTCAGACATCCAGTGTCAACAAGCCAACATACAGAGATAGCTACCACCCAAAAGCATCACTCAAATTATTTTACGTAACTGTCAAATAATTTGACTAACCTGTCATTCATTGTGACAAATTGGACTGACCTGAAAGACCTTTGATAGTACTTTGGTGTGAGCCACCACACACAGATCAGATCAGCCTGGAGAGAGAGAGGGGTTGACTTGATGATAAGTTAAGATACACAGAACACGCCACACACATGCCAGGCGGAGACCTTCCTCAGGTTGCATGATCGCCCTCCACCACTGTGCAGAGCAACAGCATGATAATCATAGAGAAAGGCCTTTTCAGACCTGGACAAATGGGAAGCTTCAGGGTTCCAGAGTGCTAATTAATTACATGCAGGATAACAAATGACATAATTTAGTAGGAGGACTTACTGCTTTTCTATCTATACATGCTGAAACCGCTGTGAGCAAATACAGGTAACTGCCCAAATAAAGGAAACACCAACATAGTGTCTTAATAGGGAGTTGGGCCACCACGAGCCACCTGAACAGCTTCAATGAGCCTTGGCATAGACTCTACAAGTGTCTTGAACTCTACTGGAGGGATGGGACACCATTGTTCCATAAGAAATTCCATCATTTGGTGTTTTGTTGATGGAGGTGGAAAATGCTGACTCCCATAAGTGTTCAGTTGGGTTGAGATCTGGTGACTGAGACATACACACACACCAGTGGAGGCTGCTGAGGGGACGACAGCTCATATTAATGGCTGGAAAGGAGCGAATGGAATTGCATCCATGTGTTTGATGTTGTTGATACTTTTCCACTTATTAATCTCCAGCCATTCCCACGTGCCAGTCCTCCCCAATTAAAGTGCCACCTACCTCCAGTGGCACACACACACACACCCTTTAAACCCACAATGCACATTTGAGACACCTCTTTCAAAGTCACTGAGATCTCTTCTTCTACCCATGGTAGCTAAAATAGTGGGCAACTGGGAATTTTTATGCATGATGGGATCTTAATTTCTTAGGAACCACACCTGTGTGGAAGCAGCTGCTTTCACTATAATTTGTATCCCTCATTTACTCAAGTGTTTACTTTATTTTGGCAGTTACCTGTAGATCAGATTTGTCATTTCTCAATACATTCCTCATTAATCGATTCAATGGGAGTATTTTACATTTCTGTCATTCGATACCAACTAAAAAACATTCCCATAGATAAGCAGGTGTTTGGGAGATGTTTAGATTAAATCAACCGCTTTCAATCTGCATTTATTACAGGGAAAGGAAGAGGCTGGTATTCAAATGTTCATCTCATCTGTATGTAAATTGAATAGATAATTTGATTGGAGGCTGTGTGCTCACTGTAGCACTCTGAGTGGGTGCACATATTCAGTGTGTGTTGTTGGAGTGTGCGTGCGGGTGTGTGTGTGTGTGTGTGTGTGTTTGTGCATGTATCTGCTGATGATACCCTGGCCTTGAGCAGAATCTCTATCCAGTATAAAGAATCCTATGAGTCATGACTGATGATTCATAATGACAATGTTCATGACGACATTGCACTCATACACTGATACAGCCTGTCCACAGAGCCAAACGAAACATATTTTATGTATTTCTGAGCACCTTCAAGACATACAACCCCTAGTAATGGTCTAGTCTAGTTACTTTAGACCAGGGATGGGCAACTGGCAGCCAACGCGGATCAATTTCCAAAAAAGGGAACTCAGTCGGGGTCTCAGCCTACTTTTGCGAGTTAGAATAGTAGAATACACAAGGTGCAAGTTTAACATTTGGTTGTGCATTAGCAGTTTTTCTCTTGTTATGTTAGTCTTTGACGGTCAGCCAATTAGCCCATGTCAGCTAAATTGGTTTATATTGGTAATTTAGTCTAGTGGCCAGCAAAAGGAGTAGTATTGTCACGCGGATGATGCTGGAGAGACGAAGCAGGTACAGGGAGTCAAACATGTAATAAATAACGGACATGGAAACAGCAAACAGGTAACACAAACAAAAAACAATTTATGCACAGCAGCAGGGAACAGAGCAGGGAACTGACAAATATAGGGGAGGAAATAAACAGGTGACGAATGAGTCCAGGTGAGTCCACAATTGCTGATGCGCGTGACGAGGGAAGGCAGGTGTGCGTAATAGATGGCAGGGGTGCGTGATGCAGGGGGGAAGAGCGGGAGCAGACGTGACAGTACTCCCCCCCCTCTGGCGAACAGTACTCCCCTCACCCTGGCGAACCGGCCGAGACATGGGTGCTGGGCAAACCGGTTGGAGCATGGGAGCCCAACAAACCGGTTGGAGCATGGGAGCCCAACAAACCGGTTGGAGCATGGGAGCCCAACAAACCGGTTGGAGCATGGGAGCCCAACAAACCGGTTGGAGCATGGGAGCCCAACAAACCGGTTGGAGCATGGGAGCCCAACAAACCGGTTGGAGCATGGGAGCCCAACAAACCGGTTGGAGCATGGGAGCCCAACAAACCGGTTGGAGCATGGGAGCCCAACAAACCGGTTGGAGCATGGGAGCCCAACAAACCGGTTGGAGCATGGGAGCCCAACAAACCGGTTGGAGCATGGGAGCCCAACAAACCGGTTGGAGCATGGGAGCCCAACAAACCGGTTGGAGCATGGGAGCCCAACAAACCGGTTGGAGCATGGGAGCCCAACAAACCGGTTGGAGCATGGGAGCCCAACAAACCGGTTGGAGCATAGGAGCCCAACAAACCGGTTGGAGCATGGGAGCCCAACAAACCGGTTGGAGCATGGGAGCCCAACAAACCGGTTGGAGCATAGGAGCCCAACAAACCGGCCGCTGATGGAACCGGGGGAGCCTAAGCCAGTCCGTCGGGCTTTTACACCCTGGCTGGCTCGAGAGGTTTCCTTGCCTTGGTTGGCTCGGCGGCTTCCCATCCCATGTCACTCTCCACCGGATCATCGGGCTCCCTCGCTGCAGCAGGAACGACAGGCGTCTTGCCTCCGTTGGATTGTCTGGCTTCCATGCCCCAGTCGGCTCGCCAGGCTCTCACGCTCCTGCCCGTTTGTTCGGCTCCCATGCCCCAACCGGCTTGCCCAGCGCCCATGTCTCGGCCGGTTCGCCAGGGTGGGACGCCGGGTGGTGCCCCAAGAGGGGGGGAATACTGTTACATCTGCTTCTGCTCTTCTCTCCTGGCACTTGAGGGCGCCAGGTTGCCCTGCATCACGCAGTCCTTCCATCCACTGAGCACACCTGCCTTCCCTTGTCACACGCATCAGCGATATTGGACTCACCTGGACTCACTCATCACCTGTTTATTTCCTCCCCTATATTTGTCAGTTCCCTGCTCTGTTCCCCACTGCTGCATTAATTGTTTTTTGTCTTTGTTACCCTTGTGCTGACGCCATTCCTGTCTCGTTCCATGTCCGTTCCATATTAAATGTTTGACTCCCCGTACCTGCTTCGTCCCTCCAGCGTCATCCCATGTGACAGGAATTGCATGAAATGTGTTATACAATTGCAAACATTTCTCTCCACCCTATGGCATAATGTGCAGAATTACAGGAAATGGCCTATTGAAACAGCACATTTTTCTCTCCGTCCCATGGCAATGTGAGTAGAATTGCATGAAATGAATTATACAATTTTAAAATCTTTTCTCTTCCCCATGTCAAAGTGTTTAGCTTTAGGGCAAACTTGCTTTAATACTGCAGTATTTTCTCAATGCTCTATGACAAAATGTGTGGAATTACAGGGAATGAACTCCAAAACTTTCTTTTGTTTCTCTCTGCTGTCAAGAAGTAAGCCACTAAAATGTTTTGCTCGGAAGGTGGCCCCACCCCCTTCAAAGTTTCCCATCCCTGCTAGATAGAAACAAAAGTAGGGAGGTTGGTCGGGGAGGATGGGTATGCGTAATCCCGACCTTCTAGCAATCAAAAAGTTGCGTGTTTGAGTCTCGTCGGTGACAACTGTAGCATTTCAGCTAACCCGTATCCTAAATTTAACCCATTTCACTTAACCTGCTACATAAATTATCCTAACTTTTGTCGTTATAGTTTCCCTAAACGGCAATGTAAATTCTCCCCATAATTCTCCTTTGTTGTTACTGCGCAATAAGCACCCTGGTCTCAGAGAAAGACGTATAATACTATGCATCCACCAAGATAAGGACCATCATCCAATTCGTATGCTATTTTACGACCGAGTAAGATACATGATACTATACGTCCTATAATTCATATGATATTTCACAACCGCTATTCTATTCATTATGTAACCAAACATACTGTAATATATCATACTAAATGGAGTGTCACAGATTTACCTACAGAATAATATGAGTTACCCCAAGACCAGTTTTACCTTTTCACAATAGATACAGGGAGTACTGTGCCTCTATTGCCATCAGGGTAGCAAAGCAACAAGGCCTGTTTTGTCAGTACCTTCTCATGGGGTTTTCAATTACTAACACTAAGACGCATCTCAATTAGTGGCATCTTCAGAGACAATCCCCTCCAAACAACACAAGTGGAAAAAGGGATTGGAGGTGTGAGGTGTGAGAAGGGAAGTGGTAGATGTGTGGTGTTATTGACTCACTCCCCAGTCCCCACAGCAGCTTCATTTAGATGGTTGGAATCACAGGGGAAGACAAGCAAGTGGTATTAAAAAGGGTGGACGTGGGGAACAGTATAGATGTGACTGAAGCCGGAAGCATTATCACCACAGGCCAGGACCTGTAGGAAGGGAAGTGGTGGAGCTGTGGCATTATTGACTCACTCATTTCTGTAGCTTCTGCACTTTGATCAACAGTGATTGGTCAAAAGACCACTTAGTTAAAAAAAATCTCAGAATTGGTCTACCTGTGTAAACACAACCTACAATAAGTGAACTGAGAAACACATTATGTGAGCCCTGAGTCCCCTTCAAGTGTTTCTCAGTTCACTTAGGTTGTGTTTACACAGGCAGACCTGAGATTACACAGGCAACTCTGAGATTTTCTTCACTAAGTGGTCATTTGACCAATCAGATCAGCTCTGAAAAGATCTGATGTGGAAAGATCTGATGTGATTGGTCAAAAGACCAATGAGTGGAAAAAATATCAGAATTGGGCTGCCTGTGTAAACGCAGTCTTTGTGACCAAATGATTTTAACTTATCAATAGGATTTCTAATTTCTTCCTGTTGGGTTGTTGAGTAGTGGTCTACAGCACATGATGAAACCTCAGTCTCCCATAACTAACTATAGTGTGGAGATGGTGATGTAGAGTAGATACTTGGTGTCGGTGTGTGTTGCACAAAGATTACAAATTATGTCCTTACGTGAGATAAAATATCATTTGACAGATTTTGGAATATGCACCCGGTTGTCCATTGCTTCAGACTAAGACAGTGAGTAGCCTTTTTCTTCTTCTGGAGCTCAGTAAATATAAGGTTCTCAGAATGTGATAGCTGGGAAATGATCTGTTTTGACATCAGACATCATATTGCGTCAGGAATAATGTTAGATGTTTGCTTGGTTTTAAACTAAAAACAGAAGTGCCACAGAGACTGCTGCCACAGAGACTGCTGCCACAGAGACTGGAGCTATCTATTGTTTTTATGTTCTCAGTTTGAATTATTAGCCACAGTTATACGGTGTTGCAGTGCTCCTCTCCATTCAACAGACTACAGCACTGTGAAAGTAGAGCATGGCTATGAACAAGGCTGTGCTCTGAGCTCTGGGAGAGAACGAGCCGCCTCCTGCTTTACACAGAGGCAGACGAGCTGCAGAGATGCCCTCTGGCTCTCACACTGAAGCTGCAGACACATCCAGGCTATGTTTAGAGGAACGATACAGTCAGAGGGACAAATGTGATGGTGAAGCCTCAATCCTGCACCTAAAGGCAACAGCACTGAATGCATAATCACATTTGAGTTCAGTCTCACTATCTCTTTTGGAAGTCATTCCATGTAGAATGTCTTTCAAGGCTGGCTCTATGTTTATTCAGATTGCTATCAAATGAAGCATAGTAAGCCACAGCTGTGCTCTCGTGTTTATTTCCAACACCGTTGGCTGATCTCACCAGGGAGGTGTTCACACGGGGGGAGTGTGTATCTGTTCTCTGAATCTCTCCAAATCATTTTGTTGTCATTTTTCTACGCCTGTTGCATCATGTGGATGTCTGTTGATCTGATGCTCTTGGAGAGCTGTGTTGCTGTCTTTCAGCCTGGTTTGTTTTTTGTGAGTGCAGATCTTTCCTTTACACTCTGATGAGAGCTGGATTTTTCAGCTGCTCAACTCTGCCCAGCTAAGCTTTGTTCAGCTCGGAGGTGCTCTGCGCAGCACACAACTGGCACAGTGTGTCTTTCTGGTTCCCTGTATGATGTGACACTGACCAGACATAGTTTCTCCAAATGTGCTGTTTCATCATCAATCTCCGCACATCTCTAGCAGGGCTCTCTGTGTCCCTGGCTTGGCTTGGCTTCAGCAACACCCAGAGCCCAGACACATTACCTCTCTGCTGCTCAAACTCACAGCTCTATCAGGGCTCTGTGTCCCTGGCTTGGCTTCAGCAACACCCAGAGCCCAGACACATTATCTCTCTGCTGCTCAAACTCACAGCTCTATCAGGGCTCTCTGTGTCCCTGGCTTGGCTTCACCCAGAGCCCAGACACATTACCTCTCTGCTGCTCAAACTCACAGCTCTATCAGGGCTCTGTGTCCCTGGCTTGGCTCCAACTCATTTGTTAAAGGAAGATGAACAACTGACGTTTGTCAACACGTTCTCATCCCATAGTATGATGGCGCCTGAGAGAGATGGTTCTGTGAAGAAGTAACCCACTGGGCACAAACATCAATGTCTAGTTTTCATTTACATCTCGTTGAGTTGTGTCAATTCAATGTCAAAATGTCAATTCAACATGAAATCAACAAAACATTTCACCATGTCTTTGGATTTAGATTCAAATTTGGGTGAAAAAAATACTAAATTCCCTGACGTTGATTGCTTTTTAAAAAATCCAATCAGTTTTCCACATTGATTCAACGTCATCACATATCATTTTTTGGTTGAAATGGCATGGAAACACTGTTGATTCAACCATTTTTTGCCTAGTGGGAAAGCTGTTTTGTTCCAAATGAAAAGTTAAGTGTTCTGTATTCATAGTCTGCATAAATATTTCACAACAGGAGGAGACTGTATGTTTTCATATCTCAGATGGGGAAGCAGGTATAGCACGGCATTAGAAGGTACTTTAAACATCCTTTAAACTCACAACAGTGGATTTGTGAACATTTGTTTACTAGGAGCACGACAACATATTTTCCCTCTAGTCTACCCTAAAATATCTATAATTACCTGCTTGTGTATTGCAGTGTACTGGCTTACAGGAGCGTCCACATTTGGTGAACTTTTAGCATTCTCCCTGAGCTTGAGATAGTAAATAATTAATCAGTAATAATTGGGATTCAGTAAGCCGTGCCTCAGAATGCCATGTTCAAACAGACGCTCTCCAAAGACCAACTGACTCAAACCGGACGAAATTAGACGGGAGCCAGCTGAAAGCGTACTCGTCAGGCAGTGAAATTCAAGCATTGTGTCTATGAATAAGAAATACTGTAGCATCAATCTCCTCCACTCGGCCACTCTGCCTGTGACAGAGCTGTTGTTATCATTAGTATTATTTCACTGATCAAACTCAAGTGAATGAAAGCTCTGCTTCAGCTTAAACCCTGTTATTGGGATTGAGACGGTTAGTGTTTGCTGTAAATTGCTTCCTGTGGCTAGTTGAGGTTTCTCTCCACGTTCAAAGCTTCTACTGTCTGTCAGTCTGCTGATTCCTCTCTTGGCTGGTGGGCGTGGCCAGCTGGCTGCTGCTGAGTGCTGGATGACTGGTGCTCCCTCTCTGTGCTGCCTGCTCTGCTCTGGGACATCAGGGGGCAGAGCATCACCTCAGGCCTGGTGGCTGTATGTGCTGTCTGTGGTGCTGTCTGTACTGCCTGTGCACTAGCCTTCCACAATAGTGAAGGAGTCATCAAAGCAGTCCTCATTAGGAGTGGGCTGTGTACACAGATGATGCTACAAAACCCAACAGCCCAATGGACCCAAGCAGTGTGTGTCCGTGTTTGTGTGTGTCATGTGTGAGTTTGAGGGTGACTTATCATCAAGGCAGGTGTACGATTGACCCTCCCAACCCCCCTCCAGGATGATCTGACCTGTGTGTGGTGGAGCACAAAAGAGCAATTTAAGGTATTTGGGGTCAGTCCCAGCTGTCATCTGTTTCCCTGTATCAGAGGGGTATCAGTTGACCGGGTGCAGGTTCTGGTTACCCTTCTCATCCTGATAGCTGGTGTAATGAGATCATTAGATCCAGGTAATAGGTTGTTGAACTAGTCAAGCGAGAGAAAAGCCAGGCGGATCAGTTGCACTGCCCTTCAACACCACCCTCCCATCGCTGCCTCGGCAGAATCACTAATGAGCCTCACTCAGGACGGAAAGGACACAACAAAGGTCCATCCCAAATGGCATAGGGATGAGCATTTAAAATGTTTTGACTGTCCCCCGGAAAAATATGTGCGCATTTATCTATATGCCAACAGTGCGCAACAATTCCTAATTTATCATAACCATTACTGATAACAATTCCTAATTTATCATAACCATTTCTGATAACAATTCCTAATTTATCATAACCATTACTGATAACAATTCCTAATTTATCATCCATTACAGATAACAAATCCTAATTGCTCAGTTGCCTCATAAATATTCAGTCAATAAAAAAACAAGTCCAATTTAAGATGAATTTATTCAAACCATAATATCAACTGGTTATTATATCGTGGAACACAATCTTCAAAAAAGCAGTATCCTCAGAAGTTGTGCTTGCTTGTGGCTGTTCAATGGCATAACCTTGTTTTGTTAATTTAGCAGACAAGATGCTTATACTGAACAGAAATAATATAAACGCACCTGCAGGGACTAGGAGACTAGTCAGGATTGACGGAAAGGTGAAGGGAGCACAGAGATCCTTGATGAAAATCTGCTCCAGAGCGCTCAGGACCTCAGACTGAGGTGAAGGTTCACCTTCCAACAGGACGACAACCCTAAGCACACAGCCAAGAAAACGCAGGAGTGACTTCAGGACAAGTCTCTGAATGTTCTTGAGTGGCCCAGCCAGAGCCCGGACTTGAACCCAATCGAACATCTCTGGAGGTACCTGAAAATAGCTGTGTAGCGATGCTCCCCATCCAACTTGACAGAGCTTGAGAGGATCTGCAGAGAAGATTGGGAAAACTCCCCAAATAAAGGTGTGCCAAGCTTGTAGCGTCATACCCAAGAAGACTCGAGGTTGTAATCGCTGCCAAAGATGCTTCAACAAAGTACTGAGTAAAGGGTCTGAATACTTATGTAAATGGGATATTTTTTTTATTTTTACATACAGTATATATATAAATTAGCAAACATTTCTAAAAACGTGTTTTTGCTTCGTCATTATGGGGTATTGTGTTTAGATTGATGAGGATAATTAATTTTTAAAATACATTTTAGAATAAGGCTGTAACGTGACAAAGTGTGGAAAAGTGAAGGGGTCTGAATACTTTACGAATGCACTGTAGTATCAATCAATGGGAATATACACTATATATGCCGATACATCGGGCCCTTGAATTGTCCCTCAGCCAGCTAGCTGTCGATACATCAGGCCCTTGAATAGTCCCTCAGCCAACTGGCTGTCGATACATCAGGCCCTTGAATAGTCCCTCAGCCAACTGGCTGTCGATACATCAGGCCCTTGAATAGTTCCTCAGCCAGCTGGCTGTCGATACATCAGGCCCTTGAATAGTCCCTCAGCCAACTGGCTGTCGATACATCAGGCCCTTGAATAGTCCCTCAGCCAGCTGGCTGTCGATACATCAGGCCCTTGAATAGTCCCTCAGCCAGCTGGCTGTCGATACATCAGGCCCTTGAATAGTCCCTCAGCCAGCTGGCTGTCGATACATCAGGCCATCTGTTTCTCATCTCTAATTGCTGGAATATTACAGTATTACAGAATATTACAGTCCTAATGAATTTGTAGTGCGAGATGAGGGCCCAGTGTGCAGCTGTCACATTGAAAATATGGAAATGAATTAAGCTCGCCAGCACGTGCTATTACAATTCCCAGGGAGAGGGGACTGAACAGTTTAGATTATTGGGATTAGGCTTCTAGCCACACCAGTAATGAGTGGGCAGACACAGGACAACAACATTGAAAGAGAGGGACTCAATTTGGGTCTAAACTATTCTGGTCCCAGAGCCGCGTGTGCTTTATTTAAATCCTCTCACTGTTGTTGTCATTCAGTATCTGCCATCCTACCTACTGATCTGGGACCAGGCTCACCAGAACACCAGAATTGTTTAACTCCAGCACATGCTATCATCACAAATCTTCTACTGATATAAGTCTATGAACGAGGAGCACGGCCAAGGTAATTGCCTGGGCAGAGAGCGAATTATAGCATGAAATTCACAGGACCGCCTATCTGCACATGCGAAGATAAAATGTTTAATGGGCCTAATAATTAGTGGACAAACATGCAGGTACCCTAATTAATTAAAAGGTAATACAAAAAACACAGTTAAATTACATTTAAAGACGTCATTTAAAACTGGTTGACGCTACCCATCCCGGTAGTGGGATAATTGTCAACAGCAATCGCTGAATAGCATAGCGCCACAGTCAAATAATATTACAAAAAAATATTAATATTCATGAAATCACAAGTGCAATATAGGAAAACACAGCTTAGCCTTTTGTTAATCACCCTGTCGTCTCAGATTTTGAAATTGTGCTTTACAGGGAAAGCAATCCAAGCGTTTGTGTAAGTTTATCGATAGCATAACATAACATTATGTACACTAAGCATTAAGTAGCTAGGTCACGAAAATCAGAAAAGCAATCAAAAAAATTGTTTACCTTTGATGATCTTCGGATGTTTTCACTCACAAGACTCCCAGTTACACAACAAATGTTCCTTTTGTTCCATAAAGATTATTTTTATACCCAAAATACAGAAGTTTGTTTGTCGCGTTATGTTCAGAAATTCCTTGGATAGAGCGGTCATGACAATGCAGACTTATATTCCAAATAATACCCATAATGTCCACAGAAACTTGTCAAAAGTTTTTTTATAATATATCCTCATGTTGTTTTTAAAATATATATTCGATAATATATCAACCGAGTGTGTAGGTTTTTCAGTAACAGCGGGAGGAACAATGGCGGCTTTACTCAGTTGCGCAAAAAACTCACTCTGAGAGCCCCCACCTGTCCACTTACGCAATGTGATCCTTCACGCTCATTTTTCAAAATAAAAGCCTGAAACTATGTCTAAAGACTGTTGACACCTTAGGGAAGCCATAGAAAAAAGGAATCTGGTTAATATCCCTTTAAATGGAGGATAGGCATGCATAGGAACAGAGAGGTTTCAAAATAAGAGGCACTTCCTGATTGGATTTTCCTCAGGCTTTTGCCTGCAATATCAGTTCTGTTATACTCACAGGCAATATTATTTTGGGTTTGGAAACTTTAGAGTGTTTTCTGTCCTAATCTGACAATTATATGCATATTCTAGTTTCTGGGGCTGAGAAATAGGCAGTTTCAAATGGGTACGTTTTTTAGCCAAAAATGAAAATACTGCCCCCTACACGCAAAAGGTTAACGGTCAGTATTTGTATTACCTTTTAATTAGGCATGAACACAACCATCTTATTGTCAAACAAATCCCTTAAACAATGTGGCTACCTGCACGTTTGTCCACTAATTCTTGCATCCATTAATAGTGTAATGACATTCGGCGATTTTCATTGGGTTTACACTCTTGAAGCCTGAATTAATTGATATGTCTTGCTGACAAAACAACCAATTTTGTAGAAAGAAAAGTTGGG
The DNA here is from genome assembly GCF_036934945.1 of Oncorhynchus masou masou. Taxonomy (NCBI): domain Eukaryota; kingdom Metazoa; phylum Chordata; class Actinopteri; order Salmoniformes; family Salmonidae; genus Oncorhynchus; species Oncorhynchus masou. Next base: position 84,392,646 of record NC_088223.1, on the reverse strand, counting down.
ACACTTGAAAATGGGCTGAGATATGGGACTGTCCCGGGATGACAAATGCAGCCACATAGACAACTTTCTTTGAACCATGACGCAGAGGTGGGGTGTTCGTTTCCTTTGGAATAAGCTTTTACTTGACTATTTACCACTGTAGCAGTGCACATTTTAAACAAATATGAAAGGTTTAAATTCCAAAGTTTGACTTTGTCGCACTCATGTTTCATTCGGGGGTTCTGAGACCCCCCTGGGCCCCCCATAATTCATACTCTGTGGCTGGGTAATTTTTGTCAGACAGTGCTCTGGGCTTTCGTCCTAGAAATACACAGGCAGGGTGCTTGTTATTCATCTGAATAGAAAATGCAGAACAATAAATGGTGGGTTTTTAGAGAACAGGTGATAAAACCCCAGTGTTTGCATATCTAGAAAAGGCCGTTGTCTGGGTGACAGCAGGGCTATGTCGTGACTGGCTCTGGCTCTCACAGTCACACCTATAATCATCAGCAGGCTATTGAGTGGCGCTGCAGCATCCCCTGTCCTGTTGCTCCACAATGGCCGCCATGGCCTTTAAAGATAAAATACCTTTCCATCTGCCTCCTTTGAGGGAAATGTCAGCTAATTAAGCACAACACAACTGACCTTTTTAACCCCCATCCGGGCTCCGGGCTGGGTACACTGATGCCCCTGTAATGAGGGTGGTGCCAGCCATCTACCCCACCCACCTGCTGCAGCAGGCACCCTTTGATATGCTAATCAACCCTGTCCTCTGATAGGAGCCTCATTAGTTCTGACTGCCTTAAGGTTCATGGACATGATCCCCCCTGACAGGTGCTGCTGCTACTAGCCTGCTGTTTGATCTAGACTCTAGACGTTCAGCTGATCCAGTGTTATGATGATCATACAGTAATGTACTGTATGTTGTCAGCTGTCTCCTAGGCCCTGGACACATATGGCCTGATGTGATATGTCAAAGTTCAGTTAGAAGGTGCTTATATTGGCCTGTTTCACACATGTGTAGTGTGGTATGAAATGGACATGTGCTTTTTGCATATCCTACTCCTCCTGAGACACCATGAGAGAGTGGGGTCACAGCATGGGATCAGCTAATTCGGGTTAAGTGCCTTGCTCAAGGGCAGATTTTTACCTAGTCAGCTCAGACTCCATCTCAAATATTTTTGTTTACTGGCCCAATGCTCTAACCACCAGGCCGCTGTATATTGCATGAGAGTTTTTATTCAGCGAGTGAGATGACTATCCAAGGTTGGATGTCCTCCATTCAAATCAAAAATCAAATCAAACTTTATTTGTCACATGCGCTGAATACAACAAGTCTACCAGTCTAGATCATACTGTGACATTACTTACTTACAAGCCTCTTAACCACCAGTGCAGTTCAAGAAGAGTGAAGAAAGTATTTACCAAATAAACGAAAGTAAAGCATTTCAAATAATAAAATGTTACACAATAACATAACTTTAACGAGGCTATATACGGCACCTTGTCAGTGTGAGGGGGTACAGGTTAGTTGAGGTAATTTGTACATGATGGTAGGGGTGAAGTGGCTATGCATAGATAATAAACAGTGAGAAGCAGCAGTGTACAAAACAAATGGAGGGGGGTCAATGTAAATAGTCCGGTGGCCATTTGATTAATTGTTCAGCAGTCTTATGGCTTATGGAAGCTGTTAAGGAGCCTTTTGGTCCTAGACTTGGCGCTCCGGTACCACTTGCCGTGCGGTAGCAGAGAACACAGTCTAGGACTTGTGTGACTGGAGTCTTTGACAATTTTAAGGGCTTTCCTCTGACATCGCCTATTATAAAGGTCCTGGATGGCAGGAAGCTTGTCCCCAGTGATGTACTGGGCCGTACGCATTACCCTCTGTAGCGCCTTACAGTCAGATGCCGAGACGTTGCCATACCAGGCAGTGATGCAACCTGTCAGGATACTCTCCATGGTGCAGCTGTAGCACTTTTTGAGGATCAGGGGACCCATGCAAAATCTTTTCAGTCTCCTGGGGGGGAAAAGGTTTTGTTGTGCCCTCTTCACGACTGTCTTGATGTGTTTGGACCATGATAGTTCGTTGGAGATATGGACACCAAGGAACATGAAACTCTCGACCCGCTCCACTTCAGCCCAGTTGATGTTAAATGTACAGTGCCTTGCGAAAGTATTCGGCCCCCTTGAACTTTGCGACCTTTTGCCACATTTCAGGCTTCAAACATAAAGATATAAAACTGTACTTTTTTGTGAAGAATCAACAACAAGTGGGACACAATCATGAAGTGGAACGACATTTATTGGATATTTCAAACTTTTTTAACAAATCAAAAACTGAAAAATTGGGCGTGCAAAATTATTCAGCCACTTTACTTTCAGTGCAGCAAACTCTCTCCAGAAGTTCAGTGAGGATCTCTGAATGATCCAATGTTGACCTAAATGACTAATGATGATAAATACAATCCACCTGTGTGTAATCAAGTCTCCGTATAAATGCACCTGCACTGTGATAGTCTCAGATGTCCGTTAAAAGCGCAGAGAGCATCATGAAGAACAAGGAACACACCAGGCAGGTCCGAGATACTGTTGTGAAGAAGTTTAAAGGCGGATTTGGATACAAAAAGATTTCCCAAGCTTTAAACATCCCAAGGAGCACTGTGCAAGCGATAATATTGAAATGGAAGGAGTATCAGACCACTGCAAATCTACCAAGACCTGGCCGTCCCTCTAAACTTTCAGCTCATACAAGGAGAAGACTGATCAGAGATGCAGCCAAGAGGCCCATGATCACTCTGGATGAACTGCAGAGATCTACAGCTGAGGTGGGAGACTCTGTCCATAGGACAACAATCAGTCGTATATTGCACAAATCTGGCCTTTATGGAAGAGTGGCAAGAAGAAAGCCATTTCTTAAAGATATCCATAAAAAGTGTCGTTTAAAGTTTGCCACAAGCCACCTGGGAGACACACCAAACATGTGGAAGAAGGTGCTCTGGTCAGATGAAACCAAAATTGAACTTTTTGGCAACAATGCAAAACGTTATGTTTGGCGTAAAAGCAACACAGCTCATCACCCTGAACACACCATCCCCACTGTCAAACATGGTGGTGGCAGCATCATGGTTTGGGCCTGCTTTTCTTCAGCAGGGACAGGGAAGATGGTTAAAATTGATGGGAAGATGGATGGAGCCAAATACAGGACCATTCTGGAAGAAAACCTGATGGAGTCTGCAAAAGACCTGAGACTGGGACGGAGATTTGTCTTCCAACAAGACAATGATCCAAAACATAAAGCAAAATCTACAATGGAATGGTTCAAAAATAAACATATCCAGGTGTTAGAATGGCCAAGTCAAAGTCCAGACCTGAATCCAATTGAGAATCTGTGGAAATAACTGATAACTGCTGTTCACAAATGCTCTCCATCCAACCTCACTGAGCTCGAGCTGTTTTGCAAGGAGGAATGGGAAAAAATTTCAGTCTCTCGATGTGCAAAACTGATAGAGACATACCCCAAGCGACTTACAGCTGTAATCGCAGCAAAAGGTGGCGCTACAAAGTATTAACTTAATAAGGGGGCTGAATAATTTTGCATGCCCCATTTTTCAGTTTTTGATTTGTTAAAAAAGTTTGAAATATCCAATAAATGTCGTTCCACTTCATGATTGTGTCCCACTTGTTGTTGATTCTTCACAAAAAAATACAGTTTTATATCTTTATGTTTGAAGCCTGAAATGTGGCAAAAGGTCGCAAAGTTCAAGGGGGGCAAATACTTTCGCAAGGCACTGTACATGAGAACTCTCTTGGTAGATAGTTTGGGCTACAGCTTATCATAAGGTACTCTACCTCAGGCGAGCAATACCTAAAGACTTCTTTAATTTTAGACATTGCGCACCAGCTGTTATTGACAAAAAAACACACACCCCACCCCTCGTCTTACCAGACATAGCTTCTCTGTTCTGCAGGTGCATGGAAAATCCCTTCAGCTCTATATTATCCGTGTCGTCGTTCAGCCACGACTCGGTGAAACGTAAGATATTACAGTTGTTATTGTACCGTTAGAAGGATAACCGTAATCGTAGGTCATCAATTTTATTTTCCAATGACTGCATGTTAGCAAGTAGAATGGATGGCAGTGGGAGTTTACTCACTCGCATACGAATTCTCCGAAGGCAGCCCGATCTGCGTCATCTTTTCCTTTTCTGCACACAAATGACGGGGATCTGGGCCTGTTCCCGGGAGAGCAGTAGATCCTTCTCGTCAGACTCATTAAAGGAATAAGCCTCTTCCAGTTCATTTTGAGTAAGCGCTGTTCTATGTCCAGAAGTTATTTTCGGTCATAAGAGACGGTAGCAGCAACATTATGTACAAAATAAGTAAAAAAAATAAGTTACAAACAAAATAGCACAATTGGTTAGGAGCATGTAAAACTTCAGCCATCCTCTTCTGTGCATCTTATTAATCTCATTGCAGTCCTTTAAGGGTAATTGAGAAAATGAAGTGGGCCTACTGTGTTTGATCAGAAGGACCATTTTAATCAGCTTTGTGAAAATGAGAACTGAGGCAAAGCAGGGTTCCCTAACGAAATGAGAAAAAGTCTACATCACATTTGATTATCATACAATGGAGCAAAAACACGGTAGAGTTGTTCTTTGAAGTGGTTCTCTCTTAACTTCTTGAAACTCCCCATCCCGGATCCGGGATCGTGACTAAAGCCTCAGGCTCATTAGCATAACGCAACGTTAACGATTTCTGAAAATCGCAAATAAAATGAAAATAATGCGCCTACTCTCAAGCTTAGCCTTTTCTTAACAACACTGTCATCTCAGATTTTCAAAATATGCTTTTGAACCATAGCACTAATTTGTGTAAGAGTATGCTAAGCTAGCTTAGCATTTTGAGTAGCATTTAGCACGCAACATTTTCACAAAAACCAGATAACCAAATAAATAAAATCATTTACCTTTGAAGAGCTTTGGATGTTTTCAATGAGGAGACTCTCAGTTACATACCAAATGTGCAGTTTTTCCTGAACGCGTCTTTGTGTAGGAGAAATTGCTCCGTTTTGTACATCACATTTGGCTACCGAAACAAACCGAAAATTCAGTCACCTACAACGTCAAACTTTTTCCGAATTAACTCCATAATATCGACCGAAACATGGCAAACGTTGTTTGGAATCAATCCTCAAGATGTTTTTTCACATATCTCTTCATTGATATATCGTTCGTGGAAGCCTGCATTCTTCTCTGAATTCTGTGGAAAAATACTTGCAGCTGACTTTTGCGCACCAATTTCGGCGCAGGACACCGGGCGGACACCTGGTAAATGTGGTCTCTTATGTTCAATCTTCCAATGATATGCCTACAAATACGTCACAATGCTGCAGACACCTTGGGGAAACGACAGAAAGGGCTGACTCACTCCTCTCGCATTCACAGCCATATAAGGAGACAATGGAAAACAGAGCCTCAAAAATCCTGCTCATTTCCTGGATGCCGTTTCATCTTGGTTTTGCCTGTAGCTCACGTTCTAGGGCACGCACAGAAAATATCTTTGCAGTTCTGGAAACGTCAGAGTGTTTTCTTTCCAAAGCTACCAATTATATGCATAGTCGAGCATCTTTTTGTGACAAAATATTGCGCTTAAAATGGGCACGTCTTTTTATCCAAAAATGATATAGCGCCCCCAGAGTTTCAACAGGTTAAGTCTGTGTGATCTGTCACCACAGCGGTTCTCATACAAAAAGGTCTGATCTGGTCCACACTTGTCCCTCTGCACAGGTTGCTAACGTGTGCCCATGGTCCTACCTGCTGGTTCTCACACACACGCACGCACGCACGCACGCACACGCACACGCACCTGCTGCACAACACCCCTCTGTTTCACACACACCCCTTGTCCCATTGCTCAAAGTAAATAATTAATTGTCCATTGAATGATGGGTTGGCTGGAAATCAGTGTGGACACAGACCCATGCACCAAAAATATAAAGTGTGCCTTTTTTTGGCCTGGCTGGAATCAGGCCCTATCCTTCCCCTTCTGATTGACAGACTGTCCTCTGGACCAGGCTGGAGAATCAGGCCCTATCCTTCACCTTCTGACTGACAGACTGTCCTCTGTACCAGGCTTGAGAATCAGGCCCTATCCTTCCCCTTCTGACTGACAGACTGTCCTCTGGACCAGGCTGGAGAATCAGGCCCTATCCTTCACCTTCTGACTGACAGACTGTCCTCTGGACCAGGCTGGAGAATCAGGCCCTATCTTTCCCCTTCTGACTGACTGGCTGACAGACTGTCCTCTGGACCAGGCTGGAGAATCAGGCCCTAGCCTTCACCGTCTGACTGACTGGTTGACAGACTGTCCTCTAGACTTGCTGACAGACTGTCCTCTGAACGGGGCTGGAGAATCAGGCCCACTGAATGAGGTTGCGTTCAAAATGGCACCCTACTCCGTCCATGTAGAGTGCACTACAGAGCCCTATCATCAACAGTAGTGCACTAAAGGGAATAGCAAGCTAGTGACCCTAATGATGCTGTGTGTCTCTCTCTCTCTCTGTGTGTGTGTGTGTGTGTGTGTGTGTGTGTGTGTATGAATTTCCAGAGACATCAAACCTGACAACATTCTGCTGGACGAACACGGTAAGACGGCTACAGTTTACATAACGTTGTGTTTGACTTTGAAACATCGGAACGTAAGGGAAGTGTTATTCTGATTTGTGTCGTAAATGTGTCACATCTACAGTTTACATAAATTGAATGTGAAACATGGGACAAGTTATGTGTGAGGGAGAGAAGGGAGGCACGGAAGCGGAGCTAAAGCCTCAGCATCATCATCCCACAGTAACATGTGCTGTGTTTTTCCATCAATGCTGTGTAAGGAATGACCTCCACTGAATTAATGAAAGATGAGTTTAGCTTTTAGCGGTGGCGCTAACATTATGCAGCCACAAATAGTGCATACACACACACACACACACACACACACACACACACACACACACACACACACACACACACACACACACACACACACACACACACACACACACACACACACACACACACACACACACACACACACACACACACACTAACAGGTGCTGTCAGAGAAACAAAGCAGAAGCTGTCCAGGCAGAAAGTGTAAACTGTGTAATCATTCATCAGTATTCTGAAGGGGAGGAATATTAATGCACTGAATGTTATGAACCACTGCTCCACACACACACACACACACACACACACACACACACACACACACACACACACACACACACACACACACACACACACACACACACACACACACACACACACACACACACACACACACACACACACACACAGTTCCACACGCACACACACACACACACACACACACACACACACACACACACACACACACACACACACACACACACACACACACACAGTTCCACACACACACAGTTCCACACACACACACACACACACACACACACACACACACACACACACACACACACACACACACACACACACACACACACACACACACACACACACACAGTTCCACACACACCGTTCCACACACACACACATGCTTACTCACATAGAAATACACACACACACACTCACTCTCTCTCTCTCTCTCTCTCTCTCTCTCTCTCTCTCTCTCTCTCTCTTTGAACCTCCTATTAAGCCCTTGGAGGGTATTGGGCAGCTGGTCAGGGGCCGGGGGGTTGGGCCGGAAGGTTATGGCATGGCTTTCCTTCTGGCACCACAACTGTGCCTGTAAATAAACAGGAACAGAAAGAGCAAGAGATAGAAAGAAACTGAGATAGAGAGAGATAAACTGAGATATATGGAGAGAGAAACTGAGATATATGGAGAGAGAAACTGAGATATATGGAGAGAGAAACTGAGATATATGGAGAGAGAAACTGAGGTAGAGAGAAACTGAGATATATGGAGAGAGAAACTGAGATATATGAGAGAGAACTGAGATATATGGAGAGAGAAACTGAGATAGAGAGAAACTGAGATATATGGAGAGAGAAACTGAGATATATGGAGAGAGAAACTGAGGAGAAACTGAGATATATGGAGAGATAAACTGAGATAAAGAGAAACTGAGATATATGGAGAGAGAAACTGAGATATATGGAGAGAGAAACTGAGATATGGAGAGAGAAACTGAGATATGGAGAGAGAAACTGAGAGAGAAACTGAGATATATGGAGAGAGAAACTGAGATATGAGATGGAGAGAGAAACTGAGATATATGGAGAGAGAAACTGAGATATATGGAGAGAGAAACTGAGATATATGGAAGAGAAACTGAGATATATGGAGAGAGAAACTGAGATATATGGAGAGAGAAACTGAGATATATGGAGAGAAACTGAGAGAAGAGAAACTGAGATATATGGAGAGAGAAACTGAGATATATGGAGAGAGAAACTGAGATATATGGAGAGAGAAACTGAGATATATGGAGAGAGAAACTGAGATATATGGAGAGAGAAACTGAGATATATGGAGAGAAACTGAGAAACTGAGATATATGGAGAGAGAAACTGAGATATATGGAGAGAGAAACTGAGATATATGGAGAGAGAAACTGAGATATATGGAGAGAGAAACTGAGATATATGGAGAGAGAAACTGAGAGATAGAAACTGAGATATATGGAGAAGAAACTGAGATATATGGAGAGAGAAACTGAGATATATGGAGAGAGAAACTGAGATATATGGAGAGAGAAACTGAGAGGAGAGAGAAACTGAGATATATGGAGAGAAACTGAGATATATGGAGAGAGAAACTGAGATATGGAGAGAGAAACTGAGATATGGAGAGAGAAACTGAGATATGGAGAAGAAACTGAGATATATGGAGAGAGAAACTGAGATATATGGAGAGAAACTGAGATATATGGAGAGAGAAACTGAGATATATGGAGAGAGAAACTGAGATATATGGAGAGAGAAACTGAGATATATGGAGAGAGAAACTGAGGTATATGGAGAGAGAAACTGAGATATATGGAGAGAGAAACTGAGATATATGGAGAGAGAAACTGAGATATATGGAGAGAGAAACTGAGATATGGAGAGAGAAACTGAGATATATGGAGAGAGAAACTGAGATATATGGAGAGAGAAACTGAGATATGAGATATATGGAGAGAGAAACTGAGATGAGAGATATATATGGAGAGAGAAACTGAGATATATGGAGAGAGAAACTGAGATATATGGAGAGAGAAACTGAGATATATGGAGAGAGAAACTGAGATATATGGAGAGAGAAACTGAGATATATGGAGAGAGAAACTGAGATATATGGAGAGAGAAACTGAGATATATGGAGAGAGAAACTGAGATATATGGAGAGAGAAACTGAGATATATGGAGAGAGAAACTGAGATATATGGAGAGAGAAACTGAGATATATGGAGAGAGAAACTGAGAGAGAGAGAAACTGAGATATATGGAGAGAGAAACTGAGATATATGGAGAGAGAAACTGAGATATATGGAGAGAGAAACTGAGGTATATGGAGAGAAACTGAGATAAGAAACTGAGATATATGGAGAGAGAAACTGAACTGAGATATATGGAGAGAGAGAAACTGAGATATATGGAGAGAGAAACTGAGATATATGGAGAGAGAAACTGAGATATATGGAGAGAGAAACTGAGATATATGGAGAGAGAAACTGAGATATATGGAGAGAGAAACTGAGATATATGGAGAGAGAAACTGAGATATATGGAGAGAGAAACTGAGATATATGGAGAGAGAAACTGAGATATATGGAGAGAGAAACTGAGATATATGGAGAGAGAAACTGAGATATATGGAGAGAGAAACTGAGATATATGGAGAGAGAAACTGAGATATATGGAGAGAGAAACTGAGATATATGGAGAGAGAAACTGATATATGGAGAGAGAAACTGAGATATATGGAGAGAGAAACTGAGATATATGGAGAGAGAAACTGAGATATATGGAGAGAAACTGAGATATATGGAGAGAGAAACTGAGATATATGGAGAGAGAAACTGAGATATATGGAGAGAGAAACTGAGATATATGGAGAGAGAAACTGAGATATATGAGAGAGAAACTGAGATATATGGAGAGAGAAACTGAGATATATGGAGAGAGAAACTGAGATATATGGAGAGAGAAACTGAGATATATGGAGAAGAAACTGAGATATATGGAGAGAGAAACTGAGATATATGGAGAGAAACTGAGATATATGGAGAGAGAAACTGAGATATAGAGAAACTGAGATATGGAGAGAGAAACTGAGATATATGAGAGAAACTGAGATATATGGAGAGAGAAACTGAGATATATGGAGAGAGAAACTGAGATATATGGAGAGAGAAACTGAGATATATGGAGAGAGAAACTGAGATATATGGAGAGAAACTGAGAAATATGGAGAGAGAAACTGAGATATATGGAGAGAGAAACTGAGATATATGGAGAGAGAAACTGAGATATATGGAGAGAGAAACTGAGATATATGGAGAGAGAAACTGAGATATATGGAGAGAGAAACTGAGATATATGGAGAGAGAAACTGAGATATATGGAGAGAGAAACTGAGATATATGGAGAGAGAAACTGAGATATATGGAGAGAGAAACTGAGATAAAGAGAAACTGAGATATATGGAGAGAGAAACTGAGAGAGAGAGAAACTGAGATATATGGAGAGAGAAACTGAGATATATGGAGAGAGAAACTGAGATATATGGAGAGAGAAACTGAGATATATGGAGAGAGAAACTGAGAGAGAGAGAAACTGAGATATATGGAGAGAGAAACTGAGGTATATGGAGAGAGAAACTGAGATATATGGATAGAGAAACTGAGATATATGGAGAGAGAAACTGAGATATATGGAGAGAAACTATAGAGAGAGAACTGAGATATATGGAGAGAAAACTGAGATATATGGAGAGAAACTGAGAGAGAGAGAAACTGAGGTATATGGAGAGAGAAACTGAGAGAGAGAGAAACTGAGATATATGGAGAGAGAAACTGAGATATATGGAGAGAGAAACTGAGATATATGGAGAGAGAAAGTATATGGAGAGAGAAACTGAGATATATGGAGAGAGAAACTGAGATATATGGAGAGAGAAACTGAGATATATGGAGAGAGAAACTGAGAAACTGAGATATGGAGAGAGGATATATGGAGAGAAACTGAGATATATGGAGAGAGAAACTGAGATATATGGAGAGAGAAACTGAGATATATGGAGAGAGAAACTGAGTGAGAGAGAAACTGAGATATATGGAGAGAGAAACTGAGATATATGGAGAGAGAAACTGAGATATATGGAGAGAGAAACTGAGATATATGGAGAGAGAAACTGAGATATATGGAGAGAGAAATATGGAGAGAGAAACTGAGATATATGGAGAGAGAAACTGAGATATATGGAGAGAGAAACTGAGATAAAGAGAAACTGAGATATATGGAGAGAGAAACTGAGATATATGGAGAGAGAAACTGAGGTATATGGAGAGAGAAACTGAGATATATGGAATGAGAAACTGAGATATATGGAGAGAGAGAAACTGAGGTATATGGAGAGAAACTGAGATATGGAGAGAGAAACTGAGATATATGGAGAGAGAAACTGAGATATATGGAGAGAGAAACTGAGGTATAGAGAGAAACTGAGATATATGGAGAGAGAAACTGAGATATATGGAGAGAGAAACTGAGATATATGGAGAGAGAAACTGAGATATATGGAGAGAGAAACTGAGATATATGGAGAGAGAAACTGAGGTAGAGAGAAACTGAGATATATGGAGAGAGAAACTGAGATATATGGAGAGAGAAACTGAGGTATATGGAGAGATAAACTGAGATATATGAAAAACTGAGATATATGGAGAGAGAAACTGAGATATATGGAGAGAGAAACTGAGGTATATGGAGAGGAAAACTGAGAGGTATATGGAGAGAGAAACTGAGATATATGGAGAGAAACTGAGATATATGGAGAGAGAAACTGAGATAGAGAGAGAACTGAGATATATGGAGAGAGAAACTGAGATATATGGAGAGAAAACTGAGATATATGGAGAGAGAAACTGAGATATATGGAGAAAAAATGAGATATATGGAGAGAGAAACTGAGGTAGGAGAGAGAAACTGAGATATATGGAGAGAGAAACTGAGATAAAGAGAAACTGAGATATATTTAGAGAGAAACTGAGATATATGGAGAGAGAAACGGAGGTATATGGAGAGAGAAACTGAGATATATGGAATGAGAAACTGAGATATATGGAGAGAGAAACTGAGATATATGGAATGAGAAACTGAGATATATGGAGAGAGAAACTGAGATAAAGAGAAACTGAGATATATTTAGAGAGAAACTGAGATATATGGAGAGAGAAACTGAGATATATGGAATGAGAAACTGAGATATATGGAGAGAGAAACTGAGATATATGGAGAGAGAAACTGAGGTAGAGAGGAACTGAGATATATGGAGAGAGAAACTGAGAGAGAGAGAAACTGAGGTATATGGAGAGAGAAACTGAGATATATGGAGAGAGAAACTGAGATATATGGAGAGAGAAACTGAGATATATGGAGAGAGAAACTGAGGTATATGGAGTGAGAAACTGAGATATATGGAGAGAGAAACTGAGATATATGGAGAGAGAAACTGAGGTATATGGAAAGAGAGAAACTGAGATATATGGAGGAGAAACTGAGATATATGGAGAGAAAAACTGAGGTATATGGAAATGAGAAACTGAGATGACATGAACATAGAAAAACCTGAGATATATGGAGAGAAACTGAGATATATGGGAGAAACTGAGATATATTTAGAGAGAAACTGAGATATATGGAGAGAGAAACTGAGGTATATGGAGAGAGAAACTGAGATATATGGAATGAGAAACTGAGATATATGGAGAGAGAAACTGAGATATATGGAGAGAGAAACTGAGATATATGGAATGAGAAACTGAGATATATGGAGAGAGAAACTGAGATATATGGAGAGAGAAACTGAGATATATGGAGAGAGAAACTGAGATATATGGAGAGAGAAACTGAGATAAAGAGAAACTGAGATATATGGAGAGAGAAACTGAGATATATGGAGAGAGAAACTGAGGTATATGGAGAGAGAAACTGAGATATATGGAATGAGAAACTGAGATATATGGAGAGAGAAACTGAGGTAGAGAGGAACTGAGATATATGGAGAGAGAAACTGAGATATATGGAGAGAGAAACTGAGATATATGGAGAGAGAAACTGAGATATATGGAGAGAGAAACTGAGA